>NC_142707.1:61108128-61258772 GCF_055471065.1 Atractosteus spatula
CTTCTCTTTTCAGTATGGAATAAACCTATTACTTCTTCCTTTGCAGCCTACGCATGCTGACGGAGCTACCCACCTGAACTACTAAGAACATTGTTATAAAGCATGGGCATGAATCTGTTTTACTTTGTGTTTGCTTTGAATATTTGGAACCTTGTACCTGTGTTAGATGTGAGTCTCTGACTTTTTAAATTATACCAGGATATTTTAGCCAGGATATTTTAGATATTTCACAAGCTGTAACTCACCATTCAGATATTAGTGGATAGACATAGACAGACAGACAAATCACATTCTATGGATAATTTTATTGACCTATACCTGGCATACTTTTTCACTTAACATATCATTTCAATACAAAAAAAGAATACTGCACATCCACCCTTTTTCTAACTGTTTCTTCCAGCTCAGGGTCAGTGCTGGAGCCTATCCCAGCAAGCAGAGGGAGAAAGGCAGGGAACACGCCAGATGGGATGCCAGTCCATCACAGGGCTAAAAGAATACACTAAATTAAAAAAAAAAGATAATTTAATTAAACAATTACCTACCATCCAGTGTAAAAAGGAAAAGAACTGTGTCATTGTCATTAACATGCGGCAGAATGTTCCTCACAAAATCATCATGGGCAATACAGAACCCTGGGCCCTAAAAATAGATTAGATAAATAGTATAAATGTGTTAATATTAGTAAAATACAGTTCAGCATACCGTGAATTGTGTATTTTATAGACTGGATGAATATGCTTATATTTTAAAATACTTTAGAAAACATTTTTGATGGACATCGTTCATCAGCAACTTTCAGCTTTGCATTTCTTTAAATGATTGACTGTTACCGTATAATCCCTCCTGATTTGGAATCAGCAGTTGATTTAAAACAGGATTTTCTGGCAATGACCCAGTAGACATTGAGATGTGCAGAGCCCCTCTCCATTTGACATATTGCAAGGAGAGTGCAGAGGAGAAGTAGGGAAAAGATGTGCATCTCTTACTAATTTCACGGCAAGAGTGCAGGCACCCCGCACGTTTTAGGAGAAATCGTTTGTCAGAAAGACATGGAAGCCCTGTCTGTACTCTACCTCAGTGCACTCAGCCAGTTGAAGGCAGATTTTTGGGAACGGTCTTGATCACTGTCAGCTAAAAATATAACTTAAACTTAACTTAAACTTCCCTGCTACCATCAAATAACATGCACAGTATTAAAACAATCAGAAATACTAGCAATATTCTTAGATAAGAGTTAAAATGTCATGTGCCTGAAGCAGAGATCTCTCAATCATTATAACTCATAAAGGTAAAATAATTTAAAATAAATCTCATTTCAGCGGAGTTATACATTGCAACAAAGTAGTTACTTTGTGAATTATGTGCACATACAGGTAACCGTCATACTGTATATCAGCATGCAGGTTGGTGAATTGCAACAATACTTTATTGGGACATCTCTCGGTTTGCCTTGAGCAATTTTATTCAACAGGGTTCATCTTCCCCTGCATACAAGTAAGGGTTATTTGGTGTCTCTTTAATAATGAAATGGCATCCTGTTTTATCAAGACATGTGCTCTTTGAGAAGCTATGATACATGTTCCATCTCCTCATGACTTCATTTTCTAGCATCTATTTTACAATCTGGGAGGAATGCACAAACTGGCTTCAGGTCTTACACAAAGACCTGTAATATGTACTGTATAACATTTACTCATTGTTCAAACAATTTTTGAATAAAAAGAGAAAGGCACCATGACATGCTTTATGTTAGAAGCTTCAGCAACTTACAAGTGATGCAATATTCCCTTCTTTGTTGTCCATTTCTTTATATCCATTGTTGATAAATCCACGAACATCACCAACGTCTATAATGATCAAAATGTAATAAATCCTTTAGTTTTCACTTGCCCTTACATGTCAAAGAGCCTCATATTATCACTCAAGTAACATTATATGTTACAGTAGCCCTTGTTTAAACTAAAAGCTTGTATGATTCTGATCATTTATGAATACTCTATTCGGTATTATTCAGTTTAACTATTTGGTTAAAATGAACATTTTTGATGCAGACAAAGGCATTTTGGGACCTTTCCTGAAGTTGAACTGACCAAGCATTTAATACTTCGCTAAGCTTTCTCCAATATTTTTAATAATGCCAGCAAGTTTGATCATTTATCACTTTATACTGTATACACCTTAGTGGACTGAGATATTGGCACAAGTTATTTCCATATGTTCTTGAATTATACTGAAATGAACCCATTCAAAATTATTTAACTAGGTGTGATGTCCTTTGCTCTCAGGCCCATCAAATTAGAGCATGGATCTATAAAAAAAGGGAAACGTTGGTTACCTGCTCCAAAAGTGGGTGGACATTCACTGGCATCAATGATCCCCATTACTCCTAAAGTTTGCCAACCAATGTAATATACATGTCCCCCTTTCTGCAAGCTATTACAAAAAACAGGAAATAAAGATTTAGAACTGATGTTTCTAATTTAATGGAAAACAATAGCAAGCACACGGTAGGTCTGTAGCTGATATAATTGAAGAATATTATCTACAATAAAAAGTTTCTTCCTCAATAAGTGTGTCTAATATAAAGTGTAAATACATCACTTTGTATTCAATTATAGAGATCTATAAATGATGCATAGCAAAACAACAATAAAATGATAAAAAGATAGACATCCTACCTTTCTCCCACTTGATTTACTAATACAGAAATCTTTTTACTCTGAGAGTAAGTGACTTTATGGACTCTTTCGTAAGCTTGCAGACAATCCAAAATACCACTGTAAGATACAAAGAACAATCAACCCCCACCTACAACACCAAAGCTTACACAGTGGAATGATCAGTTTTTTAACATGCGCATTAAATGATATAATAACATTTTTCTGTTATTGTGGACACATATACTGTATCATTGCATATGATGTTTTAATGCTGTGAATGTGGGTAAGACTACTACATCTTTAATGAACAATGTAAAGTGTACTCATAAAAGCATTCCACATAACAACAACAGTGACAATAATAATAATAATGAATAAACTGACTTAGCTGTGCATTAAATGATATAATAAAAATGTTCTGCTATTGTGGACACATATACTGTATCATTGCATATGATGCTTTAATGCTGTGAATGTGGGTAAGACCACTACATCTTTAATGAACAATGTAAAGTGTACTCATAAAAACGTTCCACATAACAACAACAGTGACAACAACGACAATAATAATGATAATAATGATGAATATACTGACTTAGCTGTGATTTCTTTGCTGCTAAAAGCAGCTCTGTGGGCTGCTAGGAAAAGAATTTCTAACATTATTTTTGTTGCACTCCCAGCTTTCATGCGGGAAGAACCAGTGATGGCTTCAGGCTAACAAAGAGAAAACAATATGCATTAGATATATACAGTACAAATATACTGTACATTTCCTTTACACACCATATACGGGTACTGTAGATGTGATTCACAGACAGTCCCCAGCAATTCACAATAAAAGAGCTGATCCTTGATAATTTACCTCCATGACAATCTGTCAATGCACCCTAACCACACCCCAGCACTTCACACTGGTATAAAATGACCCCTGATAGTTGTCTGCAGCAGCAAATTGCTATTGTGACACTTTGTCCGTCTGATAATTTTTCCCAGCAACATCTGAACAACCCTCTGACAATTAATCAATTTTGCAACACAGATATATGAAGTTCAAATCCATTCAATACGATTCATTTTAAAGGTGAATTTTGAATTATTTTGCTTCAAATCTTTCTGATGTGGGCTGACCACTGTGGTGGTCTGATGTTCTACAACCTTGAAATTCTAGATAACCGCCAGAATGTACAATTGTCGATTACCAGCTTGTAACATGACAACAATGTCCCAATAAAGAAAACTAAAACACTGTGACAGTTTTGTGACTGTCTATTTATGTAATCGGGGCATTAATTTTAATGAGGCAAAAATCACTTATCACTAAACCTAAGCTCAGATTCTGCATATTTATTTTTTCATGCATTTAAATATAGTATCTTAAATCTTCACATGTGGAAAACTGCATACATAAGTCTCAGGGGATTGATAGATTTTGGGCTCCATCACACCACTGTGAAGAAAATCAGAAGAATCAGATGAGAGCAAAAGCAAGCAGCAGCCGTGATTGTGAGGTTGTAGGTGACTTTTCTGTTGATGTGAGCTTGCTCAGTGGGTTAGAAATATTATAAACCACAAAGTTCTAAAGTCATTTAATTTAATCTGTAATCAATCAAATGAAAAATAGAAAATAATTATGTATTTTCTGTTCAGTACTGCACCATTAGGTCTTTATTTGTGCTTTAGCATTTCAAATGATAATCAAACAAGCCCTCAGTGTACAGTAGGTGTTTAAATATACAGTATATACTGTATGTACATATATACAGTATATATTTATGTTAAGGTGGCCATTATGCTCCAGAAAAGCCAGAACAGTCAGAACAGGACTTGTAATCAGGATTGTTTTAATTGCACTTGTGCTAAATTGTTAATTACCTCGATGCATCCCGACAATAAAATGGTAAAGTCCACACCAAGAAGCTTACCAGGTCAGAAATCATCCTGTTTTTTGCTGTGTTAAGTTAACAATATAGCATGTGACTGTCAATCCCTCCTCCCCTAGACTCTGGGCCATTGGATTAACCTCCAGACAATGCTGGCTGCCACATATACAACTGGGTGCTCTTAAGCAATAGACGTAAAGTACCTCATTCAAGGGGTACAGCAGCAGTGACTACAGCTCGGACTTGAACCCACAACCCTCGCAGCAAGACTGACCCAGCTAGTGATGAGAGATGAGCAGACAGGCAGGCTGACAGTCTTGGAGAGAGAAGGGCTGCCAAAAAAACTGTTTGAGGACTGTCTTGTGTGAAGGTAGCGAGGTAGCTAGTGGAGGGCTGTCAGTGCAGAAATTAAGTGAAACACTGATAGATTGAGGCTGTTGTGAACTAATGCTTGTGGTTTGGGAGAACAGAGTAGAGCCAGTGGCCTCAGAGCTCTAGGGAGCTCAATGTTGGAGCATCACTCTAGTGCAGGCCGATCATTCAGGCACTTGCTGCCTGATAGATACTGTGGATTGAAGCTGGACTAGAGAGATGGCCGGGAGCATTCTCACGGGGCCTGTATTTGGTGAGCACTCATGGGAATGCCCTGAGTTCCCATGGCAACATCAGGCTGCAAGCCACTCCAGGCCCAGGTGAAACACTACTATTTTCTAATGTTAATGTCTTCTCTTCTCGATCTTAATTAGTGGGAAGCCAAATACTGAAAAGGTGTTTTAAATAAAGTCCAGGAGGAGGTGAAACCCTAACCTCACCTACTTCTACTCAAATATGTACAGTATAACTGATAATAATGATTCTAGCATAACACTGAACATAGTAATTTGAATCCCTCCCACCAC
The DNA here is from genome assembly GCF_055471065.1 of Atractosteus spatula. NCBI lineage: Eukaryota > Metazoa > Chordata > Actinopteri > Semionotiformes > Lepisosteidae > Atractosteus > Atractosteus spatula. The sequence goes on from NC_142707.1 coordinate 61,113,571, forward strand.
CCCATCATCCCCTTGTGGCATTTCTCTGGAAACTCATGGTGTACATTTTTTATCTTCATTAATCTTGCATAGTTCACTGTTGCCTATCAGGTGAAATGAGTCATTTTCATACTGAAGTGCAAAAGCCCGGGTGGAGAGGTAGCTCTCTAAGTACTGTATATCATTAATGTTAATTACCAGTGAATCAATAATATGGTATTCTCTGGTATAATCTGCAATGATTACCATTCTATTGTTTGTTTCAATTCCAGACCTATTTACATGGCAAAGCTTCATTTAGTTTATGGTACTGTTCCATATTCAATTTAGAAGAACAGCAGCTTTTCATGTGAACCATAGTAAATGAAAATTAAAAGCAATATGTTAATGCATGACTATTAAGATGACTCAAAGAACACCTACTCCAACAGCAGGGTTCAATATGAAGGCTCTATAGTTCTTCTGCAGCTCCTGCATCCTCTCAGCTACCTGGTAGAATGTCAGATGCCAACCCTCAATGATTTCATTCCTATATTACAAGAAAGAAATTGAGAGCACCTGCATTCAAAAAATATCAGAAATATCAGGAATATCAGGAATGAGAAAATACAAATTGTGTTTGTTATGCAACTGCTCAGATTATTATTTCTAGAGCAGTTACTTTACCTTGCCAAACAGCTTAACCTGAAAGAAAAGGATAATTATGGAGTTGACATACAGTATAGACAGAACATTTCAGTTTTTGAGAAAACAGCTTTGATTCCTGGATATATCAATTGCTGAGTATAGCTTAAATTATTTAAGCTGAGGAAACCAAACCATTTTTCACATTGGGCACTGTGGATGTATTTTTAATTATTTACAAATGCAATACTATTCCTTATTCAAAGCTGCAAATAACATATTGGGATAATGTAGTCTTACCTTGCCATGTTCGTAGGATTAAATCCAACCAACACAGGGGTGAAGACATTTAGATTGTTCATACAGAAATCTAATTGTCCAGCAATAAAAGGAGCCTTCAGATTGAAAAAGTAAAAACACAGCATTGTGAAAGGTATTAAAAAGAAATAAGAAATAACTAGAGTAGAACAAGTAAAAAATAATAAAAAAGTAGACAACTGTTACATACTAATACACCTTTTTTTTGCTATGTGACAAAATAGGAATATACTTATTCTCCTACCCAAAGAAGGCTCCACAGCCAAAACGGTGTGTTTTCTTTCTTCTCTTTTCAGCATGGAATAAACCTATTACCTGTTACTTATTCTTATATACAGTATATATACTTTATATTTGTAATTACTAAAGTTTGAATAATATATCTCAACTTTAAGAATAAAAGAAAATACATACATAAATATATAACAGTTCCTACCGATAAACCACATGATATCCCAATGAAGAGCACTTGCTTCTTTCCTGCACACACCTATGAATAAAGAAAATACTTATTAATATAAAGGAATACATAGTGGTAATTCTGCAGCGATGTTTGGCTTCTCAATAAAATGCTTGCAGGGTTCCAAAGTCCTGTCCTTTATCCTTGCCTCAGAACATGGGCAATGAGTAAAGTAGGTTCAGAATTACAAGGGACAAGTGCTTTGGTTACCATGAATGTCTGTTGGAATTCCCCTTAGGGCTCTAGTAACCAAATCTTCAATGGTAGAATGGGCAGAAGACAAATGGATTCACAAGGACTGGTCAAGCAATTACTGGCCAGAATGCCATCCTGTTTGTGGCCCAGGAACTCTGGAGATATGACATCAGCATCACTGCCCAGAGTGAAACAAGAGAGGCAGGGAAGGACATAGAGGAGGCCATACTTTCTTCTGGAAGGGAAAATCAGAGGAAAAATATTGAATTCCTGGAGTTTCATCAAAAATCATCAACCATTAACCATCATAAACCGTCTTGTTGGAATCAATGGATGGTTCATGAATCATCATTTCAAGTTAGAAGGGAACCAACATATCTATGTACTTTCTGAACCCTACTCTACATTCAGATGATGAAACTTGGGTATGTTTCAATGTCAAGGTTGACAAAATGCTTTATGGAGTCCGAAAGGAGGACAGATTTATTTTACCTTGAAACATCAGTGCCAAATTTGGAAGAGATACCCATCTGTGGAATGGAATCATTAGTATGGGAGGAGTAAATATTAAAATATCAATTTTATATTTTTTTCTCATTAACAAAAGTAAAAGTAAAGGATTATTATCACTAGCAAATTGTTTTGCAAGAGGAACAGACACAAAACAAGCTGGTAGCATCTCCAGTCAAAATCATAGCCTGGAATCATACAAATGTGCATAAAAGAAGTGTGATGGCAGGAGTTCATGACTGCTGAACATGATGCATATTATTTATTTTTTTGTTGATATTGTTACCTGTCCTTATTGTGTACAGTATGTCAAGCAAGCTCCCTAACATTGCCAGCAGAAGAATACAGTGGTGTGAAAAAGTGTTTGCCCCCTTCCTGATTTCTTATTTTTTTGCATGTTTGTCATACTGAAATGTTTCAGATCATCAAACAAATTGAAATATTAGACAAAGATAACACAAGTAAACACAAAATGCAGTTTTTAAATGAAGGTTTTTATTATTAAGGGAAAAAAAAAATCCAAACCTACATGGCCCTGTGTGAAAAAGTGATTGCTCCCCCTGTTAAAACATAAATCAACTGTGGTTTATCACATCTTTGGAAAGCTGAGTTCAATTTCTCTAGCCACACCCAGGCCTGATTACTGCCACACCTGTTCTCAATCAAGAAATCACTTAAATAGGACCTGCCTGACAAAGTGAAGTAGACCAAAAGATCCTCATAAGCTAGACATCATGCTGTGATCCAAACAAATTCAGGAACAAATGAGAAACAGAGTAATTGAGATTTATCAGTCTGGAAAAGGTTATAAAGCCATTTCTAAAGCTTTGGGACTCCAGCGAACCACAGTGAGAGCCATTATCCACAAATGGCGAAAACATGGAACAGTGGTGAACCTTCCCAGGAGTGGCAGGCCGACCATGGCCTGCATGGCAGAGTTCCAAGACGAAAACCACTGCTGAGCAAAAAGAACATAAAGGCTCGTCTCAGTTTTGCCAGAAAACATCTTGATGATCCCCAAGACTGTTGGGAAAATACTCTGTGGACTGACGAGACAAAAGTTGAACTTTTTGGAAGGTGTGTGTCCTATTAGTGTCTGGCGTAAAAGTAACACAGCATTTCAGAAAAGGAACATCATACCAACAGTAAAATATGGTGGTGGTAGTGTGATGGTCTGGGGCTGTTTTGCTGCTTCAGGACCTGGAAGACTTGCTGTGGTAAATGGAACCATGAATTCTGCTGTCTACCAAAAAATCCTGAAGGAGAATGTCCGGCCATCTGTTCGTGACCTCAAGCTGAAGCGCACTTGGGTTCTGCAGCAGGACAATGATCCAAAACACACCAGCAAGTCCACCTCTGAATGGCTTAAGAAAAACAAAATGAAGACTTTGGAGTGGCCTAGTCAAAGTCCTGACCTGAATTGGATTGAGATGTTGTGGCATGACCTTAAAAAAGCGGTTAAGGCTCGAAAACCCTCCAATGTGGCTGAATTACAACAATTCTGCAAAGATGAGTGGGCCAAAATTCCTCCACAGTGCTGTAAAAGACTCATTGCCAGTTATCGCAAACGCTTGATTGCAGTTGTTGCTGCTAAGGGTGGCCCAACCAGTTATTAGGTTTAGGGGGCAATCACTTTTTCACACAGGGCCATGTAGGTTTGGATTTTTTTTTCCCTTAATAATAAAAACCTTCATTTAAAAATTGCATTTTGTGTTTAGTTGTGTTATCTTTGTCTAATATTTCAATTTGTTTGATGATCTGAAACATTTCAGTGTGACAAACATGCAAAAAAATAAGAAATCAGGAAGGGGGCAAACACTTTTTCACACCACTGTAAATATCCAGTGAAAATCAATGTTGTAGGTCTGAAGGATCCAATCAAAAGATAAAGTTTTTCAAGAATTCATTAGGGAAAAGCTGTCAAGCGTTTCTCAAATGTTCATAAAACCTGGGAAGACCTGAAAATGAATATCACTAATGCCTGCAAAGAGTTACTTTGTTTTACATGGAAACACCAAGATTTGTTTGATGGAAAAAAAAACAGTTTATCAGTAATCAGTGCAAGGCTTTATGGTAATTTCAGGGAAATCCAAACTCCAAGCTGAAGAAGCTGGGCAACCAATAAGCAAAGGCACATGTCCAGCAGAGAACCTTGGACAAGAACAGCAAGTAGGGGAAAGGCAAGACAAAACACATTTTGCAGATATAAATGATGTCTGTGGTTTCTTCACTGCCACAAGGACTGTTTACAGTTCAAATATTCAAGAACCATTCCCTTTGAAACTAAAGAAGGTGGAGACCTGGTCCAGTGACAGAGAATGACAGGTTTTTCCTCCATTGGTTCCTGGGAAATGTAGTTCAGAAAAACCTAAACACTTAATCACATATGATATCATACAGAAGAACAAATACCACAATTCAACAAGCCAAATAATGGGATTTAAATACTTAAAAGATATTTACTTGATTCCGCCATTTTAAACACTGATCAGACTCACCTTTTCTAGTTCCTCAGCTCCCAGATAAGGGTTGTCTTCAGGAGCTTCCTGAGAGGTCAAAAGGGCTCTAAAATAAAATAAGATACCTGAATAAAACAAAATGCAGCTATAAAATGACAAGAAGTTTAATATGAAAAAAAGGTTAAAAATACATCAGATACTTGCTTCTTGCAATATAATCACTTGGTAGTGAATTCAGGGATGGTCACAAAAGTCACATACAGTATACCTAACTAAAAGTATATGTGAAAAATATTTACGAACAGGAAAAAAACACATTTAACAAAGCAGTAATTGCAGTCTTTCAAGGAAAACAAAAGTACAAAGAAGATGAATTTGAGTTTGAGTATAGTAAGTGAATCAGGTTGCAATAGACCTCAGAGGTAATATAACAAAGATGTGCACAAGCACTTCATTACATTTCTCAATATACTGTATGGCTTTGAGCTACAGTACACTTACTTGTCTCCCCCAGCAATGATGTAGTCATAGTTGTGCTTCTTCTGCAACCCTTTTAACAACCTGTTGAATGAGGTCTGAATTGTGCAGAATATGACAAGAAAAAAACACTCCGTAATACAATACATAATTAGATCAAATATAGTACATTTAATACGTAATTAGAAGAGAAATACAAAATGTTCACTTTATTTACTTTATATTTTTTTTTAACTACAGTAATTTGCAAAGCTAAAAATCATATCAATGAAATAAACAAAAGAAACCCTTTACCACAAGTAAATATGCAAGTCTTCCAGATGTTCCACAACCACTTAAGACAACCAGGCTGTGTTCTGGATCCTGAGAACATAAATCTGTCATTAGAATGCATACATTATACACTAATTTATAACAGAAATGACATTTAATGTATTCTAAATTCAAGTATAATCCATATTTTCTTATCATTCTTTATCATAGGCACATCCATATGAAAAACAATTATATTTGACCCACAGATAAAATAAACAATAAAAATGCTACTATTTTCTATGTTTTGTATTGCAGACGCATATTCTGTAGACAATTGTGAAATGTCCTTAAGAGCCACTGAGTGATTTTCAGTGGTCTACAATTCTGCAAAAAGTGCAGCAATTTGAGTTATAGGAAATAATGTGGCATGCCCAGATTTCCACCTCCATAGCATGATATCACATTTTGTTGAATTCAAAACATTTTTGCAAGTGTTTAAGCGTATATTTTTCATCAAAACTTCTCAATGCTCAAACTGAACACTTTTATGAGTAAAATTAGTTCAATTTCAGCAAATACTGATAATAAGAAAAAGAAAACAAATAAAATTTGATGATTGCATATTTTTTACCATTTAAAATGCACCCATACTGTATAAAAGCTAAATACTTTGCCAATCACTTCTAGCTTTCCTGAAGAAGACTTACATTCTGTGTATTAACTGCTTTAATTGCTTGATGCTTTATGCCATCCACTCAAAAACTGTAGTACTGCCTTTAAACTGGTCCATTCTCCAACCTTTTGTCTTCACTGCAGCTTTCCTTCTGACGTTGACAGAAGAGGATCTACAGATTTAATTTTTCTTAACCATACTCTCATGAATTGGGTGTTTCTCATTTGACCTAATTTGTGTACTATTAGAAATTTCCAAGAAATGTGTTAGGATTGCATTTAATCGACATTTCAGTTTTACTAACTTTGTATATTTCAACAGAAATGCTTTGAGAAAAAATGCACTTTTGCTCAACATTGTGTATATCAACCTGTTACAAATCAACAACGTCTTCTTTACTAGTCACTAGTCCAGCAAACCCATGGGGCTCCTTCAATCATGATTAAGCTTTTACAGTACTTTCCTTGTACTGTTCATTTCTACAAATGAAAATCAGCAGTGATTTGGTTAACAGTGTTATTTACCATGTGATCAAAAAAATAAAAAGGAATTACTGACACCTTCAAAATATCTTCCACCTTCTTGGCAACATCAATTAACGTCTGGAGTACAGATTCACTGTAGAGTCTCTGTTAACACACATTCAAGAAACAGTTACGACGTGAAAATGAACCATGAAAACAACAGGTGAATTCAGACTATAATGTGTATTAAAACAGCACACAAAGATATTTTCATTCAATTAATATTGTCACCTGTCTTAAACTAAATGTTGGGTAAAATAAATAAATATGTAGCTTTTGTTTTACACTTTAAGGAAACAGATTAAGAGTATTTTGGATTTAATAAACACAATGTCAGTATGTATAGTAGAGGCATGATTTTGAAACACACCAAATATACCATGATTAAAGATCTATTCATACATATTCATACAGTACTTTTAGCATTTTTTTAAAATAACTTTCATACCAAACTATTTATGTTTCATTTATTTTGTATTATCTGTTATTATTGTTCTTCTCTGAAACATACAGTATATACTGTATGCTTTTCAGTTGTTACAGTCTTAGGTGAGCATCTCAAGCCTTTTTGCCTCAGCCTTCTCTGGCTTGTCATGCTTAATTACTGTTTTGCACACTATATATTATATCAGATGTGTTAATTGTTATCTGCAGAAACAAACATACAGAATCTGCTAACTAAATACATACTTCACACAGGAGTAGACCAAGGAGGTAATAACATATTTCAAGCCAAAGAGGGGAAAAGTTTTATCAACATAGAAGATGTACTTGAAATATTAGGAGCTCTTAAAAACTAATCTGCAGGGCTGAATGGATTTTTTCCAATTGTATAAAAATGATGGATGTTATTCACAGACCAACAACAGAACTGTTTCACCAGTGACTCTGGACAGAAGTAATACCCAGTCACTGGAAAATTGAAAAAGTAGCACCTATCCAAAAAAAGAAACAAAATCCAAGCAGGTAATTACAAAACAGTTAAAAACAACTTTTTTACATGTGAGAGTATAAAGCTGATGATTAGACCTAAACATTTAGAACATGTCTTATTAAACATGTTTGAACAAATGGCAACAATAATAGATTCAGACAGTGCATAAGATATGGCATATTTGGATTTTCTTAGCTAGTCAAGTTAAAAATGATAACAAAATTGAAGGATTAGTAAACACTGCTGGAGCAAAATAAATTCAAAAAGATGGAAAAATGCAAAATTCAGCACCTATAGATGTAGTCATTCAAATGCGTGGTTAAAATCCCATACCAGGGGTTTTGAGCTACAGGCGACCGTGGTACGTGATTCAGTGGCCAAAGATGATCGACAGGTGGCACTCGTGGTGCATTAGTTGTAAGTGAAATTATTGCTTCATTTAATCTCTCTACTGTGCATGTTTAAATCCGCTTAATATGGAATATGAATATGGAATTTTACAACTAAAGGGACATTTTGGTAACTGAGCATAAAAATAACAGGAGTATAACATCTCTGAATGTCATATTGTCATAAACAAACATTAATTTATGAATATAAATATATAACATACTTTATATGGCCAGTAGTGGTAGCTTAAATAAAAAGTACACAACAGTATTCCACTTCACTTCACTTTAACTCAGTCACTTACTGTCTATTTTGACAATATTAAGTTTAAATACTTTGTAAAAAGCTATAATGTTTTAACCTTTTCTATGAATACTTGCTGTTGTTATTTTTAAGGAAAAAATTGTATTTTTTAGAATCCGCTTAATAGGGAATATAATATGGAATCGCATAAATAAAGAAATTGATAACAATATTAATTTAAGGATCTAAATATAACATATTTATATAGTTGGTAGTATTACCGTAGTCCACTTTCTTTGTAAACATGTTTTATTTTTTCTTTGACTCGTTCATCCATGATTACTTTAAAAAAAATGTAAGTTGTTCATTTCAGCTATGTTTCCAAGTGACCCCCATAGTGGAATGGGTTTGGTGGGTAGGCCTAATGTCTGCTGAAATTTGGATTTAGACAAAAGAAATGTTCTCAATTCGGATGTAAACCTGAAAAAGGTGCATCGCGTTCACAACATGTTATAATAGTGGACTATTTTTATATATTCGGCTATGTAAGAAACAAACCAAAAGTAATGCTTTGATCGGGCTTTGAGCTGCCTGGGTGCAGCACGCTACATTACCGTCCATGAGCTTTCCATTTTCCATTACCACTATAAGGACAATGAAAGTATAAATAAAATGAATGTCAAAACGTTTCCAAAACATCCACTTATGATATTTTAGCTGCTTAGTTACATGATTCCATATTAATATTGCTATCAAGTGGTATTAAGAAAAGGATAAAACATTATAACTTTTATGATGTACAGTATATAAACTTTATAATGTTAGAACAAGCACGTTAAAACCATAACCCACTGTAAGTCACCAAGTTAAAGACTGATGCATAAAATATTTAGCTACCACTACCATCTATTGTGTGTACATTATGTATGTATTGTGTTATACTACTGTTTTTTATTTTCCGTTGTGAAAATTTACTATGTGGAATTAAACCCGAAAGAGGCACATCACATCACGTTCACAAGCTACAGTATAATAATAAACTCTTTTTTATATATCCAGCTCAGCAATCTTGCTTTTATAAAACATACCTACTTTTTAATTAGTTTAACATTTAACATGTTGTTATACACAGTTTAATATTAGATTGTCCCTCAGCATTGACCGGGATTCAAAATTAGGTGTTTTCTGGGAACAGCCCAAATGCTTTCAGTACTCCACCTGGCGGTTTTACAAAGTACTACAGTCCCACAACTTAGTATTTCTAAAATTCTGCCATAGCCGCAGACACTGAACTGCAAGCTACTGCAGTATCCCCTGTGCATTCTGAATGGCTGGATCTGTAGTATAAAAGCAGAGTATTAGTAGCAAAATTATAAGTTTTAAATATAGGATAGAAAACACTTTGAGCTTAAAGAAGCTACAGTACCTTTCAAAAAGATTTATGGTACAACAAATATTTTCCTTATCATGATAATTTAGGGAAGCAATAGAAAAGGCAAGCAAAACATATAAAGTATATAGTTAAAACCATAGAAGTTAAATTAAAATATTTTATGCTGAAACTGTATAATACAGAATTAAAACCTCATCAGAACATTCATTTTTAGTCACAACATTACAAAAAGACATTGCTGCTCTGTAATCAGCCCAAATAAGAGAAACTGGACATACAGTATTTGAAGGCTAAAAGGAACATCCTATGACTAAAGAATAGACACCTAAAGAATCTTTTTATTTTTGAACAGAGAAGTTTACCTCATTCAAAATTATTTACAAAGTCATCTTCACTATTATCTTTAAGAGTTAGAAACAAGAACCAGGAGACACCAGTGGAAACTATGGGGAAGTGCTTTTCTGATTGAAAACAAGATCTATCTCCTTACATAAACGCTTGTGGTGGTCTATATCAACGTACTCAGCCATGTTGTTGAATATCAAATCTTAGCTTCATACAAAAACAACTGAACAAGACCTTCAGATGTATCACCTGATAGAAACTCTCTTAAATGGGCTTTTTTCATTTTTATTCTCTTATATGTTCTTAAGTCTAACTTGAATTTCCCCCCTGTGTTTCACATTAGAAGATATACAAAAGTTTGACAAAATTGATCAGAATTGATTGATACTAAGAGCTGTTTAGTCTGAAATAAGGGAGCAAATTCTAATTTAGTAAGTTGATGACTGACTGCGTAGTCTTGTGTGTTAGATGATGAAAATAATGCACTTTATATAATTTTTTTAATCAAAGACTGAATGCAAAAAGTAAGTAGATCAGCTATAGGCAACAATTAGAACTGGTAATTAAGGGCCCAGTTGGAACAAAACCCAGCAGACACTCATTAACCTGAATTGAAAACAGCTGCTCTAAAGGAAAGATTGCCACCTGCTGTACACATCCTACCTGGTAATTTATGACTGTCTCCCCTTCCTCTTGAAATATTTCTGCATCACACAGCTTTAGCAGGTGAACTATCTGCAATGGGTCAGCTTTGTCAATCTCTTTCGTGATAGGGTTTGATTTTTCAGTGAGTGGGAGAGAAGCTTCGTAACCAGCAAGCTGTAATATAAACACACATGATATAGCAGAAGATTCAACAGCAGAATTGAACAAAATCTTACCTCTCAAGGTTACACCTCAAACAAAGGGTTATGCATTATTTAAAATATATTTTATCACAGAAAGGGGCTGCCAGTTTCTATGGAGTTCTGAAAATGCTAGGTTCTGAGATGTTTGCAGAAGTGATATCGGGATGTGGCACGTAAAAAGTAATTAAATTTTTTTAAAACACAATGTAGAATTATTTTACATATTGAAGTAAGGAATAAAATCAAAAAGATAAGGTAATCCCACCAATAAATGAAAGCCATCTTGTTTCTTTTCAAAAGGATGTTTTTTGAAATCCTAGAGTAAAACCCAATACTCATGACAAAAATTCCTATACACTTTTATGCACTGCCCACACAAACATACTGTATGATTATAATCTAAAGCATATGTGAGTAAAGTGAACCAAGTTGTTCCTTGATCCTTGCTTATTACACCTATACACTGACTTGTTCTCACCTGAAGTAAATTTATAAATGACACATATTATTGCCATTATGCACATTGGGCTAATTTATTATTTTTAGAGGAAAATGAAACAGAATTGTCAGTTGATAATTTTGAGTTAAGGTAAAGGGAGGTAAATAGTTTATGAAAAATAAATTGTACACAAAACAATGAAAGAGCAATAATTTTGTTTTGTTTTTTTTTAATCTGTAAAAATTATATATTTTTAGCATACCGTAAAATGTAAGCTTGAGAATGTAGTTACTCAGCTCTGCCCACCAAAAAGCTATGAATAATGTTCCTTATCTTTTACTGTCAGTGTCACTGAACCTGTCGCTGTCCATGTGAATACAGCAGCTCCCATCGTTCTCATTAGCCCTACTGTTCACATCAGCTGCACTCACCTGCCATTTCCCAGTGTCCGGTGTCTCAATAATATGGTTGTGCTTCCGTGACCCTAACATCTCACTGAAAATTCATTTAGTTCCTTATTGTTATGAAGGCTAAGTCCTAGCTGTATCCTGCTTTTAGATATTTTCCTTTATTTTTCAAGCACTGAAGTGCTGAATCTGTTTCACTTCTGCACTTAATGGCAGTCCATCTGGCAAGGAATTGTTTACTCTGAAGAAAAAAAAAATAGAGCCGAAGTCCATGAAAGTAATCATTAATCTAAGCTGTTAATTTTCAAACTGCCCACTACTGTCATTGATCCCAGCTGAAATATATCAACCTGTCCAGCATCATGATTCATTGCTGAAAACTATTATGCAGTTTACGTTGAGGCTACAAGGATGACCCGGTATCAGTTTAACTGGATGTAACCACCTTTAACTTTGGTAAATAAAGTCTTTCCGGAGCAGAGTTGTTTGCACTGCAGACTTGACAAAATGTCTGCATCACAAGGGTACTTAAGTCTCTGTCTGTAACTTTATAAAAACTATCTTTAACTCTCAAAATATTTTTGTAATTATTTTCCAAATGTGAGTTTACAGCAACTACTCATCTTCCTTCAAAGCTCAAAGCTACAGTATATACTGTAGCTTGATAAAAAAAAATGTTTTTTTGTCAAGAAATTACTGGAACCTGAAAGCTTTAATCTTCAACAGTGCTTAAAGGTCTGTGTTTGAATGTAAAAAGTTTAAAATTAAACAAAATTGAACTCTGGGAAATAGGTTTTTTACCTAGATAGATCTGTGAATGTTACACAAATACGTAATTATTGTACACAATGTTTATAATGTTTGTGATCAAACAACTGTTTCAGAAATACCATACAGTACCTGTAATACTGCCCAAGGATTCATATTGAAGCAGTAATGACTTTTAGCAGATTCATCAGACACCTTCAAACTTTTGTCTCCTGACAAGAAACACAGTGTACTGCATTGTGTGTTCCAAGGAACATATTGTTATTTCAATGGTCTGCAGTAAAACAAACAACAGAATAGCTGCTTCACTTTCTTGCTGTCTTGGTCCTTATTAAGGTGGGACATAAAAAAAGAACATTTCCCATTCATTTGAACATCTTGGATGCACTTAACTAGCAGGAGCCCCAAGCAGCTGCCTTTTTAATGCAGCCCTCATTAAGTAGTTGAAGGACTATATTAATATAATAAAGATATATAGTGTATATAATAATTAAGATAACTTTTTTAGCCATATACAATGTCTTGCATTAGGAATTTGTCTTTTCGCAAACCCCAGCTTACTCTCCATGAGACACACAGACAGGGAGAGAGAAGCTTGGGGCCAGACCTTATAAAAATACTTAGGGACTTGGGTCCACACTAAACAATGAGTTGTGTGCCTTTAACAAAGTACTGTATTTGTGAAATAGTTAATGCAGCATGTTATCTAGATACACCATAACCTAAAGGGTATAATGCATGTAAGTATATTTAAAAATGCAAACAGAGAAGAAAGACATACTGTACAGTATGACTCATATCTAATTTTTCACTGATTGGTAAATCTACAGTACATTTCAACCCAGGTACTCATTAGCGTTCCATATAATGTCATGCTAATACTGAACATAATGTTTAATTCACCAGAGAACTTACACATTTTATGTGTAAAAATAGTTAAAATAGTATCTGTGAGCTTTTAAGAAATAACAAAACCAGTTCCTTACATTCTACCTATTTTGAATAAGGTCACTTGTAAACAAAAAAACAGTTTTTCAGGTTACAATTGAACTGGAACCATTTTCAGTCATTCTTTAGGTACAAAGAGTAAACACTTGAAATTCTAGGTTATCATTGTTAACCAATATTAATTCATAGCTGTGCAATTTCTCTTGAATAGAAAAAAAAGCTTCCACATAAAAACAAACATCCTCTAGCTTTCGTTCGGTTCCCTCTTCAGGGGGTTAATTAGAATTCGTCTCATGCCTTGGTGCTGCATGATTCTTTGAGCCCTGCGGAGCGCCGAGCGGGCAGGAACGTCTTGCTTGCATGCAGCTGCAGCAGGCAATGCTGACAGAATGACTGAGCGCCAACAGACGGCCGGGCTGCAGGTTTCATTGCTTCGATGACAGATGATACACCAGCAGGCAGCTCCCAGAATGTGGCCTTAAAAAAAGAAAACACAAGCAGTGACTGATGCCATTTGTTGCGTCTCTAGATTCTGAACAGTAAAATCCCCGACCTTGAGCACTCCAGTCATCATGTTGAGGGTATTGTGTGATTTTGTGGCATTTTGCTTAATACCGTGTGGCAGATTCCTGAAATGCAGCAGATTAGTTTTAAATGCACTGTTGACCTGTTTTGGAGGTTGTACATGTTACACCGCTCCTCACTCATTTGCTGCACAGCTGAATTGCATAACCAGATGACAGGACATTATTATAATGTATGAATATTCTCTTTGCTACTGAACAAACCCTTAAACTATATATTTAGCACCCATCCATTTCTAACCGTTTTATTCAGTTCGGGGTCATGGCAATCAACTGGCGCAAGGAAAGATACAGCCTGGAAGGGACGCCAGTCCACTGCAGGCAGACACACAGACACAGAAACGTCCACTCACACTCACACCAGGGACAGTTTTTCCAGAAGCCTATGTACTTACAAATATGTCTTTGGACTATGGGAGGAAACCAAAGCAGCTGGCAAAAAACCCCAAGAACACAGCACCCCACAAACAGAACCCAGGGCTTCAGTGCTGTGATGCCACTGCACTACTGTCACCCCTCAAAAGCAGAACAAAAACAAAATATTTGTAAGGTGACGTTTCTTCCCCAATCACCATAAAAAATATTATATAACATTATAATAAGCATATATTATTTTATGTGGTACTCAGGATAGAAATGTTAGAGTCTGACTCACTATTCGACCACAGGTATTCAAATTGGAACTGTACTAGATAATAGTGATAATAGTGTTAAAAACTAGATAATAGTGTTGGACTATTATTATTATTAGTAGTAGTAGTATTGCAGTAATTTTGTTTTTAGATATACATAAAAAATGTTTGTTTACCATTTAAGCATGACAACTGTACAAAACAATGGCACAATTTGTAATTGAATCGATATTGTGAAAGCTGCATTGTGTTTAGGTATATGCAGAATTGTGAAACTGTAATGCTGGCTCAAACAATTTTATGACATAAGTATTCTGGAATACTGGTGTAGCGACAAGGCTTATTAAAATACAGGAATTAAGTTTGCTGCTCCCTTGTCAGTCCCTCTCTCCTTCATCTCAGTGGTGCTTGATACAGAGAGGCAATTCCATTTGGTTCACAATTAAGGTGTTTTTCTAGCTGATAGAGTGTCCTGATAAGGAACAACTCCCAGTGCTGAGATTCTCCAGCAACCCTAATAAATGGTCATCTCTGGCGTCTTACTGTCTAGGAGAGTCTCATCCCAAGTTGTTTACAACCCCAAGGTCAGAGTGCATGGTTACTCATCCTCCACCTAGATCAGCCAATCAGGAACTAGTAGGGCAGGTTAACCCCACGTGGATCTCGGATGCCCACGAACCTTTCAACCAACGAACGACCATAGTTCCTCCAGGTAAAACAGGCAGCACAGGGCTTCCTCCGCGTGCCTCCTGGACATCCTCAGACTCAGCTCGGACCACCAGGTAACGACCAGTGTGTCCAAGTTCAGGACTTTCCTTTGTTCTAAGAGTCGAGAACAGAGGTCGCCAGCGCATAACCAAGCACCACCGTGCATGCCTCCTGGACATTCTCGACTCAGCGCCTCCTGGACATTCTCAGACTCAGCTCGGACCACCACGTAACTGCCAGTGTGTCCAAGTGCAGGACTTTCCTTTGTTCTAAGAGTCGAGAATGGAGGTCGCCAGCGCATAATTAAAGGATCCACCCAAGGTTAGCTCAGCAGCAAGCCTCGTGAGCCCACCGCAAAGCTCACCTGATCAACAAGTGAACTACGGTCGGAACTGTGGACAGCTGGAATCAGTATTCAGAACTAGCGCTATATCAGGAACGAACCGGTCTTCTTCCTGTCTAGAGTGTGACCTGCTGGGACCCGCAGTCATTTTTCTCCTGTGCACAACTTTGCTAGTAAGCCAGAACTAACTAGCCAGTCTTCAGAGAGCCCACTGCTAGAGCATTGCAACAGAAATCTCTTCCTCCTTCCACCACGTCGCAAGCCGCAACAGCACTGCCTGGCACCAAGCCAGAGAGCGCCGATTGGACACAGCAACAAGCCTGCCACTGTTTCTTTGTGTCAGCGGGAGATCTGAATCCACACAGATTGGATGAGTATTCAACATTCTGCATTACAGCTCGAGAATTCAATTGTTACCTCAACCCCAGTTGATATCAATTTAATTCCTATGAGTGATGTACTTCCTTTTGAGTATCTAGTGTAGAAGTTGTAATCCAAGTTCATTTATGAAACGGTCTAAATGAATGGTATACTAAATGTATGTCCCTCTTGGTTTGTAACTCTTCGTGATTGAATCTATACCTTTTGTATTCTGCTAACCCTCACGATAAGATCTGTTTTTATATGCACATTTTATGCATTAAAAAATGTATTCTTGTGTATTAGTATCCGTGTGTGCGTTGTTTGAGGTATCCTGCAAGGTTGATTCTAATAGCCATCAAAGAATCATTTTGTGACTTACTGTTACAATTAATAATTGCCCCAGTAAATGCACAAACCCTTACATTTATTGGTGCCTCGTGAGAGGATGCCTACACTGGGTAAAATCTTACCATTCTCTTTCTTTTGCCTTTTTTTCTTTCATGCTCTCATCTTTTATACAAAGACTGTAAGCCATTTCACAGATAAATAGACAACTTTCTATAGGAGGGGGTAGGAATTTAACGTAGAAGTGAAGGGACTTTTGGTTCCATGTGCAGGGATGTGATCACTGTGATGTGTACCACTATTCAACCATAAATATTCACAGATTTTTTTAAGCTTAATGTTTTCATGGTAAAATGTTTCACTCTGCATACCTTTTATATAAAACCCTATAATTGTGTGAGAACAATTCAAGCAATATTTTGTTAAAATGGAGTTATCACAGGTTTAGTGCTGCTTTGTGATTTGAACAATCAAAACCCAAAGAAAGTGTTAGATTGACTTTGATAGCATTACATGTGCAAAAGAATCATTGACAAATGGCATGAATGAAAAAAGAAAATATCAAATTATCTTGGTTTATAAAATTGTTTTTTAGAGTTTTTGTGATTTTTTCTCTGTTTTGCTCTATTTGTGAACATAATATCACAAACAGTTTTCTATTACATATACTGTAATTTCCAGTTCTTATAGTGTGGGTGCTAGGAGTCATCACATATATTAAAATGTTCTGAAGCAATATTTTACTCCCCTGGAACCATTTTACACTATCAGTTTAATGGAGAATTCTGATCTTATTTGAACCAAGTATAATAAAAGTTGCCAAAACCTTGCCCAGAGGATACTTAGTCCAAATCAAACAATGAAAAATAGCATTTGGAAAGTGACTGTTGTGAATGGAGCTTTTCAGTTTGCCAGCTTTGTTTTAATCTAGCAATGTTAATACTGAGAAATCATTGATATGACCCTGAAAGATTACCAGGTTTTAAATAATCACTGTTTTTGGAAACAATATAGCTCTTTATAATGTCTGATGAAATTACTTCTAAGGAACCAATGCGAGGAGCTACATTTTCCCCATCTGTAAAACATTCCTTTTACAAAATGTTCATGTTAAAAGCATTGATTAATTAGGCAAAACGTTTGTATTAACCTCTGATAACCTAACAACTGAGTCAGCTCCTTTCAATTACATTCTTGCTTTGTGTTTATTTCTGAGTCATTAAGATATTAACCATAAAATGTTACAAAAAGTGCTTTCCCTCTAAAGGTCTGTTATCTTGAGTGCATTAAGCTGTCACTTTTCTTAATACAGCTACAGTATATTACTTAATTGTCAAAAGACGAAACACAAGGAAGACAGATGTAATGTAATGGGATGCTTCATAGCATTAAGATCATACAGTATACTCCATTATTCCTTATGAACTGACAGATCCAGACATGGGCTTGTTTGCATTGATTTACTCGTCATATACACAATATATATATGCTGCATTAAATTTAAAGTTTAAATAAGCAGAAAATGAAATCTACAATTTAATTGTAGATTGCCAAGGGAATCGTCTAAAATCAGCTTCTTGCAGATATCAAAGCTGTCTGCACCACGGTAAGACTCAAATTCAGCATTAGAAAAAGAGGATTTCCACTGCAGTTTCCTCCTGTATGTTGATAAGAAGGTACTGTAGATGCCCTCCAAGCTGCCACCACCTGAACTGCATTGCTGTCACATAATCTTAAGCAGACAAGATTACGGGGAGTATTCAGAATCCTTGAAGACCTTGCCAAAGTAAAAGCAGTGGACTTCACCAGAATGATCAGTAAAACATAAAGCAGAAAGCACAATTGGACTCTATTTAGCATTTAAAAACTGAGAACAGGAGCAAATTCTTAACCTTTAGTGCTGTGGGAGTATGGAACCATGTTGTTGATGCCAATTCCATGCCTTCTTTCAAGTAACAACTGGATGAGGTCCTTGGATTGATAACTACATGATTATTGATTACCTAATAAGTACCTAACAAGCTAGAAAGGCCAAATGGACTCCTCTTTAGTAAGCCCAATCTATCTTTAGAAAGAATTCCGTGGTTAAACTTTCACTCTATCAGCTCTCCTTTAGTTCTGTTCTTCATTGTGAACTTTTCCCTAATGCATTCTTGTTGGATCCCTCAGTGTTTGGTTTGGTTTTGGACATTGCATCTCCTGCTGGTTTTGTCTGAAAGACATTTTGTTTCATGGTAACAAAAGCGGCTCTAAGAATGGTTATCATCTGTTTATCACTCTTTCAATGTGAATCCATTCGATATTATGATCGCATTATGAATTAGTCTTCATTATGATTTTTTTCATTATATAAACAATTTATTATCTTAACAATACCGCTGGATCCCTGGCTAGATGCTCAATAACAGAGCTATACTGACCGGGTATTTGCTACTTCTGTCAGATAATTAAAGAAATATCAGATAATAACTACCAGCACAGTGTCATTTTGTCTATTCTTCCTGATGAAATTGTTCCAGTTCTGACAAGTCTGAAAATGAAGCTTGACAGACTTGATTTCATCAAGCCTCAACATAAATTTTGTATTCAAGTCAATTCTCTCTCTTCTTGATAGAACACAACAGTGTCTTTGACCTAGTACTTCAGGTCATTGTCTTGCTGAGATTTAAATATTTGATCCAATTTTAAATTCTTGGGTGACTCAAGCAGGTCAGATTCCAGGATTTTAGAGTAATAGCAATACCTCCACAATCCACTACTCGGTAATCAAATTCAGAGCTGTCTAATAGGAGAGATGGACATCTTTACCGTTGAAAATCTGGGGGCACAAATGAGGAGCGAGAATATGAGGATGGACTGTAGCTGCAGCTTGAGAACCTGAGGCAGTAGCTGTGCTGAGGGTGAAAATCTGAAATGGGGACAGGTAGAGGGAAATGGGACTGAAGCAGGAGGCGGAGCTGAAAGGAGGGATCTTTCAAGTTTAAGCAGACGGGAATTAATGGCAGCTACAGGTTCGAGAACCTGAGAAAGCTACTGGGAAATTTGAAGAGAAATGTTATCAACTAGAGCTCAGTGGTTCCGCGTGAGGAGGAGAAGGCGGAATCGGAAAGCTGAATGAAGGAGGAGGAGCTGTCTGTTTCGCAGTAGGTGAAGCTGAAGAAACTAGAGTAGAGAGAGAAGGACGAAGAGCTGGTTCGGCTGAGATGGAATCGCATAAAAGTAGAAAAAAAACCTAAAAGGTCAGACTGAGGTGGAATAGGAATCAATCTGTCGAACAGTGATTTGAGGAGCTTTGAAAGAGGCTAGTTCTTATAAAATAAGTACGAGTTGGCGTATCTGTGATGGGCGGCGCAATCTAGAAGAGACGATGGGAGAAGCAGAAATGTTGGCAGCCGGCGAGAGAGGTGGATTAATTTGAATCCCAGGAGGTCGACAGGGCAAAACAACAGAAAACGAAAAGTCTGGAGAATTTTTTTAAGGTGCTGAAGAAGAAGGAGGCCATCTGAGGAAGGCAGAGAATAATGCATGCGAGCCATTATACTGTAGGTCTGGCGCTCAAAACTCAAGAGACTTGATTTCAAAACTTAGGACGTATGTATGTGTTACCATGGTTCGGGTTTATATACAGTAGGAAAGAAAACATTGAATGATAAAGGAAGGAGCACCCCCAGCTTCTCCCCCTGAACCTTCACCGTTTGGTTTCCATTTTGTATACATGAAAACTCCCATTGAGCATTCTGGGGTTAAATGTGTGTCTTTCTCATCATTTCTGTGAAAAGCAGAAATGACACGTCTTTAATCTTTAAACAGCAAAACTGAAATGGTTATAGTACAATAAAACCATGACCATTAATGCCATTTAAATGTCATAAAACAGCATATTACTAAAGGACTTTGAATGGTAATGACGGTGCTTGTGGAAGATGAGAACCGAATTGTTTGAGGCCATTTGACTTAACACATTTTTCTGTTAATGTCATAACCATGTGAGTTTTCCCTACACTACCACTGTCAGGTGCCTTGAGTATTGATGCTATACTACTTTGAAAGAGGATTAACAAAAACAAAAGAAAAAAACAAACAAGCAAATACAACCCTGTTGATGTCCCACAGTAACAGAGTGACTGAGAGAGAAGACAGCGAGTAGTGGTGATTATTTTAGAACACAGCTAACATGGATTTAGGCAAACTTCATATGATCAGGTATTGTTTGTGTCTAGTCCAATGTGCATTGGACAAACCTACATTAGTGAACTTTCACCCACCCACATTGGTGAAGGATGTACTGTATCTGTTTGAGTGCACAGTATGTCAATTGTAAGAAGTTTATGATTGTGGAAAGCAGGACAATCTAAATGCCATTGTCCTGCTATGGCTCATCTTCCACATGTTTTATCGTTACAATTAAAAGCTGTTTAGTAATATGCTGTTTTATCATATGTACAGTTAATGTCATTAATGTTCATGCTTTTATTGTACTATATCAATTGTACTTTCTCTTTTTGCAGATCTTTTTAATAAAAACAAATAGTAATTAAGCATGTAATTATATAGCCAAAGTGAATCTACAGTATCCATACAGTATATTTTCAATAATCACTTAACGCAAGGCAGGAAACAGGTAGGAAGGGAGGCCAGTGATTTGGAGTGGGGAAAACTGGAATAACATAATTCTTGTTTATAGACAGACACCACAAACAAGACACTTATGGTAAACGGATGCCAAGATGCAAGACTGTGAGGATTAAAACACATTTGAGATGAGCGTACTGGTGCACTATAGCCGCCATCGCATCATCCAGTTGGGGCTAAAAATTGGTGGTGGAGGGGAGTCCCCATTACTTGTAAAGTGCTTCGAGTGGAGTGTCCAGAAAAGTTCTATATAAGCATAAGAAATTATTAATTGTTATTAAAACAAAAAGACTGTGAAAAACAAAGTAGTAGACATACAAATAAAAGTTTGGGTAAGGTGCCCTCCAGATCTATCTGGATGTAGAAGTGAATAGGCAGCTGCTTTACATTCCATATTCATTTAGAAATATGAACAGGCAATCTTTCCTAATCCCTAAAGGGGAAGAAATACAAATTACGGTACCAAAAATATTCAAGCGAGGGAGCTCATTAAATTTTATGGAGAGAGATGAGCTGAAGAGAACTGGGAACATTTGTCCATCTGTTCATTCAGCATCTAACTCTTTAAAAATTCTATTCAACTCTATATTGTGATGGCGTGTAATTTGTAAAATAAGCGCCAAGACAGGAGCGACAGCAGATGACTAAATCTGATGAAGCAGGGGGACTGAGAATTGAGGGAGAAATGTAAGAGATCCAGAAGAACGCTCCATGTTATAATCTCAAATTATGTCTGAACAGTGCAGCAGGATGTGAAATGACTCAGAGGTTGATCTAGTCACATGGTAGTTTTGGAAATAAATTCATAGAACAAAGTAATTAAAATGCTGCTAGCCAGTACAGTCCCCTTTTGACCTCAATACACTTGGCTCACTTCTTCAAACTGTCTACGCCAGCAAAATATCTGCCAACTTCATAGCAGGGCTATGCAATTTTCATTGTGGTTTTTACAAGCACTTCAAAGCAGCAGCCCCAAGGTGCCAATACAGCCTCATATGAAGGCATTTAATGAGTAATCACTAAACAAGCATAACATTATGATGCTTTAATCATTTTGAGTTTGTCTTCCTACTGCCACAAAAAGTATAAAATTAGTCATTAACAAACAGCGTTATAGACAGCTATAGACATTTTTTTCAGTTTTACAACCCACAATGTACTGTAAGAATTGTAAAGAAATGTTTCTATGTATTTGTGCTTTTCTACATAGTACAATTAATTAAAATTTCATAATGAAATCTTAATTTTAGCATAATTCAGGATAAACACGTGCTCCTCCAGTCTAGCTCTGATTACTCTGCAATGAAAAAAGGGCAATTGTTACACAGAATGTGTGTATAAAATGAGTTCTCTGACGTAAATAGTTGTTAAATGTATGATTATTTATTGAATGTGGTTTGTTTTCTTGGTCTGATGGTGTGCTAGTACTGTTATGCTGCGGCTGGCTGCAGCTCACTACTGCGGTCGAAATGATTGGCTGAGATCCGAGTACAAAACTCTGTTTTCTTCATAAGATTGAAGAAATCTCAGAAAGGACTGAGGAGAGCGAGGCAGACTGGAAAAAGACCTCTGGGGTGATTTCTGGTAGGCGGCAGGGAGACAGATGACAGGCAGGCAGAAACAGGCTGTTCGGCACAGACTGGTGGGTACAGACTTGTAAGAATGGGCTGACAGGAACAGGCTGACCAGACCAGTCTGGTAGGCACCAGCTGGTAGGCGGGGACAAACAAGCAGACAGGAACAGGCAGACGGGAACCACACCAGACTGGTGCTTACAGCAAATGATGGTCAAGACACTGAGGTTTGGTTCATCAATCAGGATTCAGAATCTGTGGATTTTAGAATTACAGGTTTCTCAGAGCATGGCTACTCGCAGCACTACCTGAGGTGTATCTTAAATGGCAGAGCCCTGTTCCAGTGGTGTTTCAGGGATTAAATAGGGTGTTCAATTACCGGTTCGATTAGCTGATTAAGTGCCTGTTTAATAGGGGGGAAAGCACACTGACAGGCAATGTCCTAACAGGCTCTGAAATAATGCAAGCGCTCATGTGAACGCTGTGGTTTCCTGTACCTACTGCAGGTTGTGAGACCCCGCTAGCCCAGGCGTGACAGTTACAATGTATTTATATATACTGTAGCATTTCAGCTTCCACCTCATAAATAAAAATAAAATTTCTTGATAAAGCGGGAAATATTTTTTCTTGAAATTAACCAAATTTCTGTTGCTGTTTGTTTTACATATCTGTTCCTTTCTCTGATTTATATTCAACATCAAAATGGTGTTTTAGTATAGAAGTTAGGTCTGTAGAGGTCAGATTGTAATCTCACACTTCCATTTCCCTGCAAATCAAAGCTCACTAGTTTAACATAGCACTGCTTGCATCTCTCTAGTACTCCAGTAGGTCTTTCGCAGAAGGACGTGTTTTGCATTTGGCATCACTGGAGCATACCTTCATCATGTTCATCTGAGTTGTTTTCTTGTCTGTTCAGCCTCAGAGTTCCACCAAAAACAAGCTGCTCCTGTGTCCTGCATTTTTCTTTCAGGTGTTTCTAGAAAGCAGCTGCAGCAGTTTTTCCACTTTCCCCTTTCCTCTGTCTCTTTCTTATCTCGCCCACTTCCTTACCCCTTTTTCTCTATATTTCTGGTCAAACATCCAACGTACCACACCTAGGACCCAGACTATTTCTGTTGTTTTGTCTCTTCCCCTCTCCTCCATCCCTCTTTTTTTACTGACCACCACAGGAGCTCCTGCTCTCTGACTTCCACTCCACAGTGTGAGCATATGGAATCAGTCTACACAAGATCAGGTTCCCCGTATACTTTCACACTGTCCCTCATGCAGGCCTAGGCAGCTACAGTGATTGATTCTGTCCCCATTGTACAACTGGTCAGTGCCACCCCCTCTCTTTTTGGGGATTTAGCCCCCCCCCCTCCCCATCTAGTTGCAATCTTAGACTAGTTACTGCTACTTCTGTTGCCAGACATTAGCGCCACCCACTATTTGCTGACTCACGTTTTGTCGCCTACAGCATATGTGCTTTCATGCCCTGCATATCTGTATCCACTAGTTCAATCAAGTGCACGCTCGCATCATACAGTACATGCTTTTCAGTCATTACATGCAGGCTCTACTTGCTTCTGGAAAAACTGCACCCACACTGACTCTTAGCACAGCGTTCACAATCTGTGTTTTGGCGATGCTTTTGGGGGATCCAGGTGAGATAAAGTCAAAAGTACTAAGCATGCTATTGCTTTATATTCTTCAGCTCATTTCAATATTGTTAGAAATTTGACCAAGCAACATGGAAACAAAGATAACAGACATGATGAAAACAACCATCTGAATCAATCTTTAAATATAAGTTCTGTGTTGCTTTCCAGTAACAAATAAAATTACAATTTAGCAGACAAGAGGGTGTCACAATTAACATATACAGTAGTATTACTTTGAGTTAAATTCACACAATGCCTTTGTTCACAGATTTTATTTTATATTTTATAATGAGCCATTTTGATGAATTGAGTATATCGAGGGAGTTAAATCCTGATACTAGAGGGATATGTGTCAGCAACTTTTTTTTATTCTTTTGCAAATCTTGACAAGATAAAGCAGACAGATTGACTCTTCAGGACTAGAATTGGACGGAACTGGATTAGATGATTACTGTTTCGATTTTTGGAGCCTGAGTGCCTATACAGATCTCTACAGATTCACTGTTGAGATGTTAAAAAATACTTCATTATACTGTGAGGTTTATATTAAAAACAAAATGCAGAGGCCCTTTCATAACATGAATAAAAGTCTTTAGATTCTGAGAGACATTAATCATTTTTCACCAGATGTGCACTGTAGATTAGGTATTGCATAAGGAAAATCTTGAACAACAGTGACTTGGGAACAGTAACAGTACGTCAGTGTGACGTTTAAAAAGAGAATTTTTAGTAAACGTTTCCTTTCTTTTTCTACACGATGGCTTGCTTCAATTTTTTATCAGATATAATTCTCAGTGTTATAGGAACATTGTGTGACATAGTTACGCCCCAGTGTGTGGTCTGTGTGTTTTTGTTATGTTCCAATCTGCTGACCTTGATTGTTCTCCCTCCCCCATTGGCCCACCATTATACCACTGTTCCGCTTGACATCATCACCAATCAGCCTCTCAGCCAATCAGAGTGCATCTTATTCAGTATATAACATGGAGGTTTTCTGAAGGAAGGCCTTTCGTTTGACTTTGGTCCCGCTCGGCTTTGGTTATCGCTTTGCTTTTGATTTAGCTTCGGCTTTGTTGGTTTCTTTGTACTTTCGTTTGTTTGTGTTTATCCTTGTTTTGCCATTACCTTGCCCTAACGTGTTACACGTTCAACCTTTGTGTTCTTTTGTACCCTGTTCCTGTTGATAACTCTCATTTTCCCTTATTTGTATTCCTACTTCACTTGTGTTTTTGTGTGAACTTATGTGTATAAGGTTAGTTTAGGTTGTTGGGTACATTCTATACCCTTAGTTGATTTTGTATTAGTAACACTAGTTTAGTACGGTTTGTCTGGTATGGTTTTGAGTAGTCAGAGGAGGTTAGCTAGGGTGTTGAAGATGCCGAAGACCGCGTGTTTCGGGTTTTCTTTTGTAGTCAGGTTAGCTTTCCCTCACTTTCCTAGCCAGCTCCATTTTTATTTATTTTCTTTTCTTTGGCACCACTCTAGTTTCTTGTGTGTTATCGTGTCTTACCAGTCACTTATTCAACTTAAATTCATCACCTTTGCACCAGCCCTTGTTATCACGCTTCCTAGTCCCTCACCAGAACCCACCTGCTTCCAAAAATTATCCTAAATGTCACACCCCTTTACCCCTAGACACTTGGGGTCGTAACACATATCAATAGTCATCGCCACTCCCTGTGTATCCCATAAATTGCTTGCTAAAATCCTGTCTATTGATGGTTGAGTGTGGAGCTTCTGCAGAGATCCCTAGTGTTCCACTGCTTAAACCATCTTATCTCAGGGTCCCAGTGTTGAATTAATGTAAATTACTTAATAGTTTCCAACCATACGTAAAGTTAGACTCCTACTTTGGTGCTGTCAAATATTCGAGGTTCCATCACCATACACTCCCATCATTCTTACCAGCTGACAGAGATTCGTAGGCCTTCGACTTTACCACTGGCAGAGCTAGCCTTACTGTAATACATGCTGTTGTGCCAACAACAGAAATAGAAATGCATTGTTTTCCCTGTAGAGTTACAGTAAGTTAATGTGCAGAACCCAGATGTTGTGATTTTGAGAAGCTTTTCCTATGAATGTGTTGACCCTTGTTGCTTTGAAAATGCATGGATTTACTACAGTGCCAAGAAAAAGTTTACAAACCCCTTTTACATATTTAAAACCTTAAATGGTATTACATCTTATGTCCTAGTAACATTTAAGCTTAAATTATGCAACTTTCAATATTCAAGTATGACAAAGTAGGTGAACCTTAAGATTGAGTAATTGGTCACAGCAATGACTGCAACTACTGTATGTGTGTCCTGTAACAGTTGTAACTGTAACAGTCTCCCATATCAGTTTTAAAGAACATTGGCCCATTCTTCTTTATAGAATTCCTTCAGCTCTGTGAAATTTGAAGGCCGCCTTACACAGACATTTCAGGACTTTGTCTAGACCAATGTAAAGTGCATAATTTCTTCTTTTTCAGCCATATTTTATAAATTTGCTTGTATGTTTAGGATAATTGTTTTGCTGCAAGACCTTTCAGTTCAGCTACAGCTCACAGATAGATGGCCTGACATGCTCTTCTAGAATCTTCTGATGCTGTACAATGTTGATGTTTTGACCTTAGATTGTGACGATTTTTTTCCACACTCTTTTATGATGAAGATCAAAGTCACTATGTTTCTGATCTTTATATAAGGCGGGGCCTTCCAAACAACCCCAAGTTGTACCTAATTATTTAAACATCAAATTCTAATTATTAATTAATTGAACTAATGAAACTAGCTTAATTAATCATTGTTTGTTTAATACATCGGTATACAGCATTTTGTTTCAAGAGACATAGACTATAAACCCTATTGGATATTTACATAAAGACTGGTTTTGATTTTAAAAAAGCCATCATAGTAAAACTCCATATATGTCTTTGAGGTCACGACCTCATTCTCAGCACTGTAGATGTATTGTAAATATCTGGTTGTTCAAGAAAAGGTTAAAAGCTATATCACTGCTAAATGTTTAGATTATCACTTTTTTAGTGGTCTAACAGAAAAAATGATCTGCCTACTTCTCACATTCACCAGGATAGGACGCTTTAAAAGAATGACTTTAATGGATAGTTGGTGTTTCGTTTCCATATGTATGGAGTCAGAGGTTGAGAGTTCCTGCAACACATGTCACAAACTGCATAATAAATCTTTCCCCAGCTACCTGAAGAAAAGAATGCAGATTGGGAGGTGACTTTGACTTCTTCAGGAATCCTAACGCGGTCTGCTGTTCGTGACTATTAGTCAGGTACATTGAGTCCCCTCTTGTCATAAGTACAAGCTTCTCGTGACTGGAATGGAAAAAGAGTACCATACTTCATAACACTGGGTGCAGAGTTGTAAGAGTATGATTTTAATAAAGGAAAGGAGATAAAGAAAATAAGAGATATTTAAATTGCAGATATTTAAATTAAAGTCAGAGGCTTTTAACACTAGTTTTATATAGAATCTTAAAAGGTTCAAAAGTAAATATCTGGATGGCATGTTCATTTATAATAGCTAATTAAAATTAAATGACAATTAGTGGATCCATTTCTTGAACATATACAGAGTTCAAGAAGCTATCTGTAATTTAAAGGCAACACATGGGTAACATTTTTGTCCTTACTGATATAAAATGTCCTTACTGTATTCTTCAGAATCAGAATGACTATAATCCACTATATAATCCACTAATCCACTAGAACACAAAAATGTAGTTGCAACATAGGTTATGATTGGAGGCTTAAATTTTCATAAATGTAGTAATGTGTAAATGTAGTAAATTGTGGTAAATGTGTAAATGAGGTAAATTTTTAAATCATATAATACATAAAATAAACAGCCTATTGCTGTGTTCATTTCATCTACCAAAAGGTAGATGTCTAGTTGCTGGTTCAGTGAATGCAATTATGCAAATATTGTACTGTAGCAATTCCCTCTTTTCTATAGCTGCGTAGGCACGTGCTGAATGAGAGGCAGGAGAGCAGACCTGCAGGCTCACTGAGGTTTATTGCCCTTAAAGATTCCAAGTTTGTTAGTGATGGAGGAGGGGAGGGTGCAGACACAGAGAACAGCTTTCCCTGCCAGAACAGGGTAAAGAGAGAAGGAAAGGAAACCTCATCCTCCTTATACAGAGACGGGAGAGGGAAAGAGTAATGCTACCATATACAGCTTTTGTATTATATCAGGGTTGTCCAATCAATACAGTACAATGAAGGTCCATGAAATGCACATCAGCTTTGGTTACCCACACAGGTTTGCTGTACATGTTTTTATTTTGGTTTCAATGTAGATCATCAGAACTGTAACAAAATAAGCAGAAATGTTGTAATATGTTTTCCCACACCCACCCTCCTCCCCTGCCATCTTCCCCTCCATCCTCAAACCCCTCATAAATCAGACCAAAGTCAGTCTTTCATTTATTCTAGTCACAGCTTCCCTTCAGACCTCCAAAGAAGCATCACTAACCTTGTTTATCCTGGAGGTAGAAAATTGCAGCATCACTATATCACAGAAATAAGACAGCTATTGACAAGTAAGACTTGTGTTGTGTTCATAGGCCATGGAAAAGTGCTAAAAACTACAAGGTATCTCCAAAATCATTCCTTCAGAACTCAATAGAAATGTGGCATGTACATTACTGGAACTATTTCTACCTTCTTTTCTGTACATCAGACATTAAAAAGGCACAAAAACTAAGACTGCTGTCACAGGATTCATTTGATCATTTTCAAAGCATGGCAGCCATCTGTTCATAGTGCATTGAATAACACCCTCCTGGAGGTTTGATACAGATAAATCATATGAATTGAGTAACCAGGTAATTGTTGTATAAACTGCGCAGTCTCCTTTTAACGTTCAGAAGAACTCTCTCTGATTACAGTTAGTATCACATCACAACAACAGATCTGCTTTCAGTCTTTTTAGATTTTAAAACTTTATCAGTATATATTGGATTATTAACAAATTAAAATCTATTTTATGATCATTCTTATATGAATACTAATAGTTCTTCCCCCACCATTTTTGTAATTACTGTATACACACATACTGTATATACAATAAGATAAGACATCACCTTATTGGCCATACATGTATACAATTTCTTGTATTAGGAATTTGTCTTTTTGCATACCCCAGCTTGCTCTCCATGAGACACACAGACAGGGAGAGAAGCTTGGGGTTAGAGCACAGGCTCCGCCATTGTACAGCACCCCTGGAGCAGCTGGGGTTAAGGGCCTTGCTCAGGTGCCCAACGGAGTAAGATTCCTCTGCTGACCACGGGATACGAACTGGCAACCTTCCAGCCACAGGCGCAGATCCTTAGCCACAGAGCCACCACACTGCCCCCCCTTTTATATATCGTATATAAATAGCCTGTTTTTGTGCAATTTCAGTGGCATATTAATACGTTTTATATTTTACAATAACTAAATAACTGTTCTAACTCCTTAGAGCTTCCAAAATGGAATGCATTTGTTCATCTTACATATTTATACATTTTAGAAAATTAAAAATGCTATAATTTCTTGGATCTTTTCTATTACACGTTGACTTGACATCTCATGAATGCACTATGTTTGCCAAGGAAACAATTTTTGAGATTAAACAAATTAACGTTTGAAGTTGCTTAACACAGGAAAAAAAACATCCTGAGCATTAATCAGAGTAAAGTAAGAGAAACAAATCCTGTTTTAGAAACACTTTAGTAAACAAACTCAACTTAAAATAAGCAATATCTAATAGTTTACTTTTATCTTGAAGCACAAAAGTGTGAAAAATCGCCCAAGTTAAAGAACACTATATGTGACCCGAATAGGTGTAATTTGTGCAGCACTTCAGGGGTGGATAAAATGGTTTTCTTCCTGTTTCTAGTTAATTGAAATCTTTTAAGAAGAAATTGGCTACAGAAATGTGAGAAATCTATCTTTTATAATTCACCCACAACCACTCTTTTTTTTGTTATGTTTTCTGTAAAGGCCAGTGGATTAAAACAAAATATGCCCAATGAAATCACACTAAAAGGCAAAAGGAGCAAAAAGCATATTAATGTGAAAATATGTGTCATGGAATTCACTAAACAACAAAAGATGGAGAACTATAAAGTTATCTTTTTTAACACATAATAAATAAATAATACATACAGTAAATTCTTTATAACTTACCTGTAGACTTGATTTTGCTTGAATTGCTTAAGCTCCTTTTGATAGGTGTTTTAGTGTCATCTGCCATTCCAAGAGAACTGGAGAAAGAGGACTGTCCAGCCTCTGAAAACAATTGGATTGTATTTCTGGGGGATGATAAGAACTGTAATTATGAACCTAAACTTTAGTACTTAGTTGAATCACACTTCTACCAGTATACACAGTTCTAGTATATTCCATTGTAGTTTAGGTATTACATCTAGTTCTTTTAGTTATTAGCTTCAGCTGTTTTGCAAATTAAGATAACGTATGCTTGAAATCATTGGACTTACAGTAGCAGGAAAAGAAGGCTGTCGTAGAAACATTTGATGGAGAACAAGTTATTTAGTAAGTGAAGAACAATCGATGTTTACATATACTTTTTAAATTGGTATGCAATATTTTAAACATAACAGATTCATATTTTGTTTAGTTTTGGAACACAATTGCAAGACATAAAAGAGTGTCGGTTTATTTAAAGATAAAGCTCATTGTGCCTTACTCACTATCTAGCTTATCTACTCAGTATCCATGCAGATCAGTATCCATTTTGCTGACACCGTTCAGAAAAATAATGTATCTTGATTTTCTGTTTGATTGAGTTAATTCAGGTTGCTTTTTGGATTGATCTATTTTTGTCAATCCACTGTGGCTAAAACCTGGAATTTACATATCATAAATAGTTATCATTACATCATTCTGATTTCCAAATGATATTGATTGTTAAGTTACTTCTGAAGTCAGGAACTGAGCCTTGTATTTTTATAGATCTAATTTAATGTAATGGGGACTGCAAATTTTTCAAAGCTTTTTTGATTGACTTTTTTTCTACTTTGAAGTAATTGAATCAGATCCCTGCCAATAAAAACAAATTGAATGGGAATGGCTTTTACAACAGAGCTGGAGAGAACAGCCAAACTGAGAAAGACTTACAATCTCCTTGTGATTCAGCAGTCGTGGTGGCAGAGGTTTTGTTTTATGAATGCTTTAGCAATGGACTGCAAGGAAGTGTACAGTAAGTATACTCTCCTGGAAAGGTTATTGAAGGGAGCAAAAATGTTGAAATCTGGTATTGATGATTAAGGACGAAGAATCCTTTATTTAAAATAGAAACCTAGTGTAGGACATATTTTTTAAACTTAGATGTGTGCCTCTCTCTCCCTCTTTTCTTCTAGAGCCACTTTTCATTTTGTATTTCTCTCCTGAGAATTAATTCGTTAGTAATAGGCTAAGAAGACACTTTTAATTCTATCTGATTTTAAGGAAGATATCCCCTGTATAAAATAATCTTTCAGTTTAACCTAAAGAAAAAGGGAAACTTCACAGTCTATATACTGTGCAGGAGGAAGCCGTTTTGCCCATCTAACCCATTTGGTACTTAGTAGCTTATCCAAGGATCTCATCCAGATATATCTTGAAAAAGCCAGGCTACAGGCAGCTAACATGGCAGCTTTTTCCATAGTTCTGTAACTCTTTGGGTAAAGACGTGCCTTCTGTTCCTGGTTTTCAATGCGCTTCTACATAGTTTCCACTTGTATCCACTCATGTCTCCAAAGTGTCTGGAGGAAACTGGGGAGGTCCAGGATGAAGCAAGCAGCAACTTTAAAATAGTTCAGTGTCCTCAGATGGGAGGAATGATCCATCAGTCAACATTGCTGTGGTCACTCCACAATGGGTGTGTGTATGAAACTGGAAAAAAAGCAGCAATTTTAAAATATAAATAAAATGAGCACCAAAAGAAATGTATTTTTACTAACTTCAAAGAAAATCTACGAAATATTCTAGCAAATACACAGACATTGTATTGCAAAACCATCACACAGGCAAATTCATTATGCTAATCGAATTTTCTCATCCGTAGGACTAATCAGAATCAACCAGTTTCATAGTGTAATGGTTAAAGGGCAGGGGAATGTAAGGCTGCCACTGGAAACAAAATGAACTGTGCATCTGTGATGCATGCTTTGCACCAAGTTGCAGGTGCTATCTTGTAGTATTCAGTCCCATTCCTCTCATACAGACTGGACAAGCAGGTTCCTGTTAAGTAAAACATGCAAGCTGAACCCCACACCATCACTGTCATATCCTGCTGGAGTTTTGTCTTATGAGGATAAACGTACAGTAGGGGCAGCAAGTGAAGTCAATATCTTGTTGCAAGCTGGCATTTTTGGCGCAGTGGAATTGGCAGGATAAAAATAATCACAAAGAACAAAGAGCATGACAATAAGTCAATCTTGGTAAGGTCTTATGGCTCATGCTTTTAATAGCTGGACAGTACTGTAATCACAGGTTAGTATTTACTGGCTGTGAAGATCCCAGATAGCAAGCAGCAGAGAACTAATGCAGCCCAGTCTCCAACACACAGCTGGCACAAAGACATTGTTCTCTTGACAAGCAGCACACACTCATTCTTTTCCTTTCTCCACCTTGTTATTCCATAGGTTTAATAACCTCGTCACTTGTACCTAATCAACTCTGTCATTGATGAGGTGATTTAGTCATTTTGAAATTTTTTTAATAAAGTGTATTTATTAAAGTGACACATTTCTTTTGATGCTCAGTGTTGGCGAACTTTTTCCAGCTTTCCCTTAAAAGACTGTCAGGAGTCTGTCTCAGAAGTTAAAAGAAGTTTTTATTTCATGCGCATGGGAGTGAAACACAAAGAGATCCTGGTGTATTTCTCTCAAAGTAATTAAACTAGAACAGTCCTTAAATATTTTTCCATTTTCTATCACACTTCCCTGTGCTTACAAGATTGGCAATGTTCCAAAATCAGATAACTTCATTTAATACAAATGGTTACTTAGGTTCGCATTCCTATATAACAGTATAGAAGCAGTTCAGGTAGGTAGCTGTGTCAACATGTGTAGGCTGCAAAGGAACAAGTAATAGGTTGATTCCATGCTGAAAAGAGAAGAAAGAAAACACAACGTTTCGTCTTCTTTGGGTGTGAAGAAGTTGTCTTCGGAAGCCGAAACGTTGTGTTTTCTTTCTTCTCTTTACAGCTTGAAATAAACCTATTACTTGTTCCTAATGGTATAGAATTACATAGTAGCCCTTGTGTCCAGCATTCTTCCAATCCAGTTCAAACCAGTTCTGAATGTCCACCATATAAAATATTGCCTCTTCTGCCAGAAAAGTGTGTACAAAGTTCACAGAGAGCCTCTCAACATCAGTGTATGAAGTGTGTCTCATGATTACATTATTGACTTTCACCTGAAGCACTCTAAAAGTGCTTTGAAAGTGCTAGAAAATTCATACTATTTCATACATTAAACTCTCCTCCTTCCAATCTGTTTCAGGAGTATGGAATATATAAATAATATCAATATACAGTATACTGTATGTAAGATATGTATTCTTCACCATTCAAGACATGTATACTCAATTATATTTATTCCAAAACTTGTACTGTGCTATGGCAGATAGTGCTAGTTAACATCTCAAGGGTTGTGTAGAATGTTCCTCTAATGTTTAAGTGGATTTTTGCCAGGTGCTCCAGCTTTCTTGCCCCCTCCCAAAAGCATGCTGGTTACGTTTGTTTGGCTAAAACTGTGTCCCTTTTCCTCTGGTTCCTGATTCCAGGATGGACTGGTGTCTTAGCTCTTAAAACAGCAGGCATGTGCTGTTAGAGCTGCCTTACACCCTAGGATTCCAGAATGGCTTCCAGCCTGGAAATGCACCAGGCTAAGTAACTTTCAAACAGTGATGGAGAAAAATATTTACATATACATGAGGTATTTATGAATTCTTATTTTTTCATACTGGGCCTTTTCATAAAATTAATGTATTAGTTTCCTGCATTCAGCCTTTGGATGAATTTAATCTGGTTCACAGTACTTCAGAAATACTATATCTATTTCAGTGTTAATAATATGATGGGATCCATACCATTTTGCAGAAAGAAACCAATATGTGTCAAACTGATTGATGAACATTTAAAAGCAAAATCTAGAGAAACCCTCTTAAATTGTCTGAAGTAAAATCATATTTCTCTTACTACTGTATGTCCATTAACTTCCAGTAATTTTTATATTTAAGTAACAGGTGACACAGACTTTGTACTTTACCAACTGAAAGATTCATTTTATTATCAACCTCCGAACTAGTCGAGTGTCACCTATTTGTCATCAACTGACAACCTCTAATACCAGCTTTTCAAAAGACAGATATTATCTAATGACAAGCAAATGTATAACCAGAGGACTGGCTGCTATCCCTTTTCCTTCATGGTGATAATTTGATTTGGAGTTTGTGCTGAAGATGACAGATGAGCAAAAGAGGATTTCATTTTCTGATTCTGCTCATGTCATCAAACACAATCATCTCATTAATCACTGAAGGAATAGAAAAATTTTGTGAGACATTCTTGTAAAATTCTGCCTAATGGCTCACAAATGTAACAAACTCAGCAAACATTCAAAACACAGCAATCTAATCTGACATATTTTAATCTCCTGGATTTTATAGATAAGTGATAAGTGGATGGTCCTCCATAAGTAAACAAAATGGGCATAATGAGTTAACTTATCACCTGCAATAAGGTATAATATGCTATAATGCCGCACAAGGAGTGGAAAGCTGAGGGAAGGAGCTGCTCTTTTGGAAGTATGTCTCTGAGAGATTGCATCTGTAGGAAATATGCAACTCAATGAACTACAGCTGTGGGCGGTCTTATAAAGGTTTATAAAAGACTAATAAAGGTAGAGTTGCATCCAAAAGCAAGAGAAGAGAGTGTCTTCTAAGTAGTATGTAGTTTACCCAGCACAAACAGGGTGAGGCACAAGACCTGGCCAAGCTAGAGTGAGTGTGGGGCCAGGTGTCTGCGGTAATGTGTGCTCTTGGCCCAAGCGGAGGCACAGCAGTGAGACTGGCTGGGCCAAAAGCTGAGAGAGAAAGAGAGAAAGCAGGTCAGTGTTCGTCTATGTGCAACATTGAGGAGCAGAAGTAGTGAAAAACCATGCAGTATATCAGGGAGCAGGAAGGATGTGATAGCAAGGGAAAGATTCCTTAGTCATTGTCAAGGTAGAAGCCTTGGTCATTGTCATGTCGGGTTGCCAGTAAGGAAAAAAAGTGGTATAGCAGTTCTAGCTGTAAGTCATACTATATGATATTAAGGTGTGTGTGATCATTCCTTGCTAACAAGTCTGCATGCATCCCGCACTTGGAACATGCCTAAATAATGAGGCTTCTGCATTCCTGTTTGTGCCACAAAGTGATCCTCTGACGGCCATGACCATAAAATCATTGGACCATGAACAGAGTAGGTCTGGTAATTCTGCTGAAGTCAAGAGAAGACCCCATTCCCGAGAAGGCCATAAATTTGGGGTCACTGCTTAGCAAGGAATGCAAGGAAGGACTTTTGTTAAACTTCAGTTTCACAAAACTGTGCAATGATAACTTTAAGTCATTAACCACTCTGTTGAAGTTAAATGAAGACATCACATGTTCATACTAAAAAAACATAGCCAACCTCAAAGAACGATGGATATCTGAGCAAATGCCAATAAAGAAGATATCACTTGTGTGGTATTAAATTAAAGAGCATTTTATAATAAAATTGAAACAGTCAGAATTCTGATATCAACAGGCATTATGGAATGGATTTAAAATTTAGAAAACATTATTCTGATCCATCCACAATGATTGAGGGCTCCAGTTTGAAAAATCGAGTCACCCCTTTAGTGGAGAAATGAGGTGCAGACTCCTCCTATTGTTTGTCCAGCAAACCAGAATTCGTACCCAATAAAATTAATTATTTATTGCTAAAAGACAGCATGACATACTGGATGAGTTGCCATATCACAAGATACATTTAAAAGAAAAACATTTCCAAGAGGTGTCTGCATGGTTGTGATGGATTTAGACTCATACTTTGTTTTGGTTTGAGGAGCATTTTCAAATCTGATGACTGGAGGGCTTCAGAGACGCATTGCAGATTTGATCTGTTGAAACCTCAGCTAGGTTTAGGGTTAGCATTCCCACACTATTTAGACATTTTTTTTTTCTTTTAGTGCAGGATTTTGGGTCACATATGAACTTTAGGACGAGTGGTAATGTGTCCCTATCTGAAGATATTGAATCCTATCTTTTTTATCAGAGACTTTTTATACTTTATACTGCTTATATTGTATATTGCACCGTTCAGTGGTTCCATTCCAAAATTGAGTCAGACCAACAGTTGTCAGAAAATGTCTTCTACTGGTTAAACTCTCTTAATTTTGTCATTTAAGGTGGAAATAGATAGGAGCTGGATGGCCAGAAAGGCAGACTTGAGGCTGTCAAGACTTCTGCGCTGAGTAAGCCTGGCTCTGTGCACCGGGTCAGCTGGAGCTGAAAACTACTAAGGACAAAGGAAGAAAACATAAAAGGAGGCTTGGGTACGGAGAAAACGCGAATAGTGAACGTCCTGCCTAAATGGAAAAAGTGTGGGAAGGCTCGGGTACAGAGTACTTAAAATAGGAAAAATAGGTACTCTGGTACAGAAAAAATAGGAAAAACTAAACATACTTTAGGATTGGTTACAGAGAAAATGAATAATGCGCCTTGTAATAAAAGAAAAAGAAGCAGACAAGTGCAGACAATACTGTCTAGCTCAGCAAACTAAAGAGTGGTGTGAGAAAGAAGTAGAGGTGCAAGAGTGCTTGTGAAAAAATGCCGAAGTACCGTCAAACCGACCCCCCAGCTTGATACAGAAAAGCGGGAATTGAATAATGAGCTAATTAACACAGATCGCAAAAATGTGATCTGTGATCTGTCAGAGCTGCAAAACCCTGGAGAATGGTGAGAATGTAATGGCTTCCCAGGGTAACTGCTAGCCGAAGGACGCCGGCATGACAGTAGCTGGGAAATCTGCATGTTAAAGGAGCCTAGACTGCAAATAGTGCTTATTGCCTTACCACCCTGATGATAGTCAAAATGAAGGCATGCCTCGTTACCTTTTTAATCCAGTACCAACAGTGGAAATCTCTTCACTTGGTAGAGCCCATTTGGTCAGTCCACCCAATTACTGTCTTCCCTCTTACCAGTGGATGACATGGCTACAACCGAGGCTATTACTCGGTATACAAAGTGATAATATCTTAATCTAATCTGCCAATTTAAATCCTTCTCCCTAATGCTGCAAGTGATTGGATAAAAAAGAATGTTAGAAATATGGTTGAAAGAACAGATTTAAATCAAGAGATTATGTTCAAGTTGAATACTGCATTTATAAGAACTCATTTAGAAAGCCGTACATGATTTTGCTCACCAAATTAAAAAATAACTACACTTAATGGACTAAAAGGACCAAACCATTTTAGTTTTAGTGTTGACCAAAAAAGACCATGAAAGGACTTGATTCATCAGAAATTCCCAGAAGCATTCTGGGCTTCAGAATAAACTATGAAAGACAAACCAAAGGACATACAGTAAGTGGAAATACTTTTAGAAATTAGGGTAGGGACACCTTTTTGGTTAGTGGTGGTAGTGGTCAGGAACAAGCTACTCAGCCCTGTTGTTGAAGCTGATACCGCAGCCTCATTCCAGATGTGGAATCGGATCAATTGTATACTGTATGATTAACTCAATCAGTTAGATGTGTCGATAGCACCCACCAATTTTAAACCAAAGAAATTTGAAAGAT
Organism: Atractosteus spatula; assembly: GCF_055471065.1. NCBI lineage: Eukaryota > Metazoa > Chordata > Actinopteri > Semionotiformes > Lepisosteidae > Atractosteus > Atractosteus spatula. The sequence continues at coordinate 61,151,410 of NC_142707.1, forward strand.
GCCATCACTAATACTAGCCCTAGTGTGAGTCTGTGTGTGTTTGTGCCTGTGTGCCCCCTGCAATGGACTGGCATCCTGTACAGTGTTTCCTGTCTTGAACCCCTTGCTTGATGGGGTAGATGACTATTGGATAAAATTCAGATTTAATTTTTAAAACCAAATTAAAAAAATAAATCTTTAAAGAAATAAATCCAAATATACTTTACTGCAAAGGTTTATTATTTTATGTCTTAAAATTTACCACTTAAAATGTTGTACTCGTGTCCCAGGAAGATCATACTGTGTGAGATTACAGTATATGTAAAAAAACCACACAGCTTTTTATATTTTTCACTTCTGAAGTCACATACAACTGCCTAGCAAAAATTCTCCACCATTTAATTGTATTGTCTTAAATGCAATGTGATTGAGAAGTAGGATGAAAAGAATGTGTTTAGTGGAGAATTTTCCAGATATGTAATTATCTAGAATTTGTATTCTTCTTTTATATCTGCTAAAACTTGATGGATAGGTTTAATTACAGATGAACTTTAAATCTTAATAAAAGAATAGCTAAATTCACAAAGCCCCTTTGGCATTTAAAAAAAATGCATAATAGTTTTTTCAAAGACAAAAACCTTGATTTTTTGCTTCTTGTATATTATAAAAACTATAAAATACAGTTTTTACAATATTTGTTTTGCTATTTTTGACAATATAAATTTTTTAAAAATGTTATTCATATTTGTGTTACTTGAAGAAAATAGGCAAAAATGAGGATACGATAGATTTGACACAAAGCAGAAAATGTAGGCCCTTCAGTTACGGATCTGCTTCAGTTACTGTGAAAACATGTGAGAGTTATGATTCTGGTGGCCATGTCTTCAATGGCAGAACAGATGGAAGATGCTGTGTCACCTAGAATATTTCTTTGGTTTTTGGTAGAGGAAAACTGCAGCATAATTAGAGTGCCTTTCACCACTGACACCTTGTTTCACCAGAAAATCAATCCCAAAAATGTTATTGTTTCTTAGCAGATACACTACACTAACAAAGGACAAATTATAAAATATCCAACCATCCATTCATTTTCTAACCACTTCTTCCAATTCAGGGTCATGGGCGAGCAGAAGCCTAACCATCGCGGGGCAGATACTGTAAAACACACACAGATGCACACGCCGGGGCCCAGTTTTCCAGAAATCAATTAACCTACCAGTATGTTTTTAGACTGTGTGAGGGAACTAGAGCACTGGGAGGAAACTGACACGAACATCGAGAGGACATACAGCACTGCAAGGCAACAGTGCTATCCACTGCGCCACCATGCCACCCACCAAATATACAACAGTATATAAAACAAAAATTCAAATACAATGACATAAGACAAGACTACATCAAAAAAGAAAACAATAAGGCAGTTAGAAATTGAGAAATGCCTATACAGAGTAGAATAAAGCCCATGCAGTGGTGAACAATGTGTAAGTACTGTAAGCAGTAAGTGATTGAAGTTGTACAGTTGATGGTTTGGTTTACTGAAAGAATAAGAATTTGGAGCATTGCTGCATCGCAGCACTGGGGCCCTGAATTCATGATTAAAAGAATAGAATCACATTGATTTCTTTCAATGGGCTTATTAATCTCAGTTGAAAGGGTTTCAGTGCAATGTAGAGTGAGATAAAGTATAATCAAAGGAAGTCGGTCCACCAACAAGCAAAAGCATATACTTGTTTTTGTGAGGATCACTAGATCAAAATTGAAACTAACCTTGATGGTCATTCTTGTAGTCGTTATTCCTACCTTACTGCTGACTACTAAATTGTGGACAGCTTACAAGAGACACTTATAAAGATTAGAGTAATTTCACCGGTACTGTTGATTTGGTATCAATTGGGAGGATATATGCACAAACATCAGTGATTCCTCCATAGAAAGCACCACAAGCATTGCAGCTATGATAATCTACCATTAAGTTGGTCTACTGTGTTGGTCATGTCGTCTGGATATCGGATTCCAGGCTCCCACAGATGCTTCTCCTTTAACAGCTTAGCCAAAGCAACTTCACCAGAGAAGGCCAGAATAAATATTTCAAATACATGGTAAAAAGTAAACATGAAGAAATGTAACAAAGATATGAACGCCTGGGAGATTATGGACCCTGGCTAAACCAGATGGAGGAAGGATATCTGGGAAGAAGCCCAGCCCTTGTTGTCCTAAATGTGTCTTGCTAAGAAGGAAGCAAAGTAAACTTGAAAGTGAGCTCAAAGTGAGCTCCCATGATGGGATTTCTCAATACTCATCCAGATGTCGACTGAGACAACACCTGCTCAGCTCAGTAATATGAAATTTCATAACAGCCTTATGAGTCAACTTCATAGACTTCATATTCTTAAAAGGCAATCATCTTTGACCTTGAGGGACAGCCAAAAATGAATGACACTTACCCTTGTGAGTATACACGTTATATAATAGCAGAATGGTAAGTTTAACATTACATGTCAAGCTTCATGTCTTTAGAGATGAAAGCATGAATCTGACACGGATCTTATATGACATTTTGTTTTAAACATTACTTAGAGCTAAACAATCATCTGTGTTCCAAAGGGATTTAATCAACATGAATTCACAAAGTGCGGGTCTTGCTTAACTAACCTGTTAGTGATCTTTGAAAGTAATTTATAGAATAAGTAACATGGCATATTTTGAAGGATAATTATAAAGATTTTCAGATGGCTTTGAAAATTTCTAAAACTCCACATAAAGGACTGATGAAAGTAAGGATTCAGTGATTTGCATTTATTAGATCAAAAACTTGTTAATGGAAAGAAAACAGTACAGATATGTGGTGAATGCTCAAAACGTCTGATGAAATTATCAGGATATCACATGGAGCTGTATTAGGGCCTGTGTACTTCCTAATTTATACCACTGTTCTATATTTTTATATAATTTTTAACTAGTACACATTCTTCTTGTCCAAAAGGACCCTGGGCTTTTTGTACAGGTATAAGAATTGAATATAAAAAAAGAAATCACCCTTGCCCTAAATGTTACAAGATACTGTCTTTTACCATGATTTTATTTTTAAGTCATATGAATGTTTTTACAGAACAAAATTGAATGTGTAGTATTGTTACTTTATTCTATGTTTTTCTTTTTTCTATAAATAAGTTGTGCAGATTTTCTAAGATTGAAAGAGTGCTCATATTTTAAATAGAATGCAATTGTCTATTTTATAATTCATAAAAGAACAATAAAAGATTAATAAATGCACACCAGGTTCTAACATTTTAAGTAGTCAGTTAATTAAGCAACCTTTGTTTCAGAGGACTGAAAGGTTTAATTAGCTCTTCCATTTAGTCACACTGTTTTATGTCTAACATGAATGTATGCAACATCCTTTAAGAACTCTGGTATGTGTGAGATATCAAGTGATAGCCAAAGCAATTTAAACATTTTACAATAAAACAAGTTTAGCTCCTGATGAAAATATGGCATACCAAACAAATGCCTAGGCATTAAGTGTTTTACATGTATGTGCAACTGTAGTTTGATATATATTTTATAAGGTAAGTTACACATATAGTCATAGAATTACAATAGGAATTTGATTCCATATGGAGATGGGAGATGGAGATGATTCTTTGATAGTTCATAGTCTATAGAAACACTTCACTCTAGGCTTCTGAAATGTTGTTATATTCTTACGTCCATACTGTATAATATTGTATATTGTATTCGGTTTTCATGTGTGTTTTATTTATTTTTATCACAAATACTGTATGTTTTGTGGTTGTTATTGTTTTGATGATCATATTAAGATAGATTGGTGTAAAGATAAATTTGTCTAATACTTTTTTATCCAAAACAAATTAGATTTGGACCCATTTATACAGTTACAGTAGGCACATTACTGAAGTGGAACAAGTAAAAGGTTTATTCCATGCTGAAAAGAGAAGAAAGAAAAAGAGCTCACACCTGAAGAAGGCTCCATGGCTGAAATGTGTTTTCTTTCTTCTCTTTTCAGCATGGAATAAACCTATTACTTGTTCCTTTGCAGGCTACGCATGCTGACGCAGCTTCCCACCTGAACTACATTACTGAAGTACCTTGCTCATGGGTACAACAGTGCCTTCTCACCTGGGATTCAATCCAACAACAGTCTTGTGTCCAAACCCATATTCGCACTTGCGAAAAAGAAATAAAGATAGAGAAAAGGAAGCAAGATAATTTCACGTGGGACAACAACATCCTAGAATTTAATGTTCAGAATACTTGGTGAAATAGGTTTGGCTTAACCCGCTTGGTTAATGGGTAGCCTCCTGACCACATAACAAAGAAGCTTGAGCCCCATTCAGATGGAGTGAACCAAGGAGCAGCTGCAGGGTGGAGATCAGGCACAGGATGGAAGAATGCTTGAGACAAATGTGAAAGGAGTTGTTTGAGTTCAGAATATACAGCGTAGCTGATTTCATGATGATGGTGACTACAGTACTGTATGTACAGCTGTGAACTGACTTGTTGTTATCCCTCCTGAACATCAGTTAATAACTTCCATTTAAATAATAATAATAAACTATTTTAAATAGCACCTTTAAAGGTGACTTCTCAAAGCATTTTACAGAACGACAACATCAACAATAAAAAAAAACATAAGATATGCACAATGAGAATACACAGTAAGAGGAGACAGCAGATGGGGGTACTGAATACAGTAGAAGCAGAGGGGTAAAGAACAAAACCAGTTAAGTAAAGGCTCTTCTAAAGAAGAAGGTTTTGAGTCTGGATTTGAAGGAGTTTAGAGAAGGCGACTCTCTGAGATCCTTGGGGATAGAGCTCAAGAGTTTTGGGGCATAACAGAAGAACGCTATATCACCCATAGAGTGTAGATGGGCTTGGGGGACAAATAGGAGACCAAATTTAGAAAAACGAAGGTTGCGAGGTGGGGGGTAGGTCGATAGCAGCTCAGACAGGTACCTTATAGTTGAGCATGAGGATTAACATAGAGATCGAACACATCGACACGAAACTGGACAGGAAGCCAGTGCAAGGACTCCAGGATAAGAGAAATGTGACCACTAGACCTGGTTAGGATTCTGGCTGTCATATTTTGGACATACTGGAGTTTGTTCAATGTGGATTTAGAAACCCCAGTGAGTAGAGTATTATAGTAGTCAATTCCGGAGAAGACAAATGTGTTGATCAGCTTTTCAGCCACAGTTAGTGATAACATAGGACACAGTCGAGCAATATTTTTGAGTGAAAGATGTCTTGACATTATCCTAAAAAGCTCACACCTGAAGAAAGCTCCACAGCCGAAACGTTGTGTTTCCTTTCTTTTCTTTCAGCATGGAATAAACCCATTACCTGTTCCTTGACATTATGTTGCACATGTTGGTAGAATGTCAAGCCTGCATCAAATATCACCCCCATGTTTTTCCATTAAGACTAAAGTTCATACATAGATAGAGAGCATTCACAGAGATCTTAGAGATCTTTAAACAATAAAAAATGTTATAATGTATTTGACACTCTAATTACTAGTTTATTCATTATGTTTCACTTGTTTTAAAGAAATTTAGGGTATCAAAATTTGCTTTGCTGAGGCTCCATTATTCTTTTATAAACCATTTTCTATACCGAATCAGGTCATCACACGTTTTGTGTCTCAAACCCTTCATTTCCTCTGAAATTCAAAATCTACTACTTTTACCTACTACTCTAGCACTTTATACTGATACTTTACATCACAAGTTTTGGGTTTCTAGAGTCCTTTTCAACCTGAGATGGACTGTTCACATGTTTTGCTAAGGGTTAAGCAGCAGTGTTATTCTAATTTCACAGCCCTACTTTAAACAGTACTTTCTATTACCCTCTTATGACACTTTAAAGCTTTACACATTAACTTTATCCCTGATGCAGATCTTGTGGATAAGACATAACATCCTTTAACAGAAATGAGGTTATTCACTCATTAAGCAAAATAAATTGTTTTAGTAAACTACAGTAGAAAGTCATCAAAATATCATTAAATATTTTTGAATACTCATTTAACTAAATAAACTGTAAGATATTCCATTAAGAATACTAATTTAAGATATAGGGATTCAATTTATCTACTTAGAATTCTGTGCACATTTACTGTGAATGCTCTTAAATGTAATGAATAAATATTTGATCTACAGGATCGGACTATAACAGGCAGCTAGTGTCCCTGACAGGATGGTTGCTGACGTCAGATGTCTTAAGATACATTTGAAAGGGTAGGCTGTTCTTTCAAAGGAAGACTTGAGTTCAGGCAAAGCTATTTACAGCAGGTGTTTTCATAATATCACAAATGACAGATGGTAACAGCTAAAATACCAAACCTGAAAGCAAAATGTGCTATTGAATTGATTTCATGTATAATCTTCTTAAGAGGTTATATTAATCCATGCTTATAACATTGTTATTGTTAACAAGCTTGTACATCTGAACTCCAATATTTGAATAGCACATAAAGACCCAATTTTCTATTCAGCAGAACTACAGCACAATTAAACTACTGCAGCTGCAGAGGAATTTGTACGGATGTTGCCACAGAATCAATTTTGTAAATGAAAGAATAGTCCACAAGGATAAATCAGGTGTGAAGCAAAAAAAAAATCAAATAAACCACAACAACCGCAAAGGATCAAGAAAAGTTCAATTCCACAATGAAAAGCAGAAAGAAAAGACAAGCTTCTTAAGCCATTTGCGAGGGTGAGAGAGAAAGAGGAATGTAGCAGAGATATAAAGCACATGTGAAGAAAAGACAGAGCAGGGAAGAAAGCATCTAAACAAAGGGAGATGTTGGGGAGAGGTATGAAAAGCTGACATCTGTGAATGAATGGGGAGGATCTAAAAATGATGTCAATGAGGCAAAGTGTATTCCAAATTTAAGGGTGGTTTTAGGTTCCAGTCTTTTCTAGAGTAAAGCCATATATTACTTGTAAAACAACAAAGCCAGAATGGTCAGTAAAACATTGGCCACCATCCATTCTGTACCAAGCACCTTTTGCTGTAACAGACATCTTTGAACTGCAGATATATGGTATATCTAGTATGAAGTATATGCATAACCTCTCTAGCCATTTACAATATATACTATCCAGGTTTTGGGTGTCTAGCAATCTCATAAGCTGTTTCTCTATTAGAATCCGCCAGGCTATTTACATAGCTGGCAGAGGAAAAAGACTGTCCAACCCTTTCAAGGAACATATTAGAGCAGTGTTCAATAATCTCTCCAAGATACTGTAAGTGTTTTCTTTTTGCCTCTCCTGGATTTCATTGACCTTATTCTTCATCTTTTTACAAGGACTGCAGGAACTCCTTCTCTAGAGGAAGGTCAACATTAAGCTAACTATCCAATATTAAACTTTGATTACTCCTTTCAGATCTGAACAGCAAAATGACAGGATTAAAAAAACAATCACCCAACCACCATTTAATTAAAAAAGCCTAAATGCACAATGTGAGAATCTGAAATTATAATCCCTATACCTTTACTTAATCAATCACTCCTAGTGTGGCTATTTACAAGTATAGACTGTAAAGCGGCCTCTAGTGACATTTTACCTGTGACTGCAACCCCTTCCTAAAATAACCTGTCACACAGTTTATAATGAATGTAAATTTGATTTTGCATCACATTGTGCTCTCCTCGGACTTCCTCCTGAATTCGGGGAACATTATGACATTACTTTATGTGCTGCGGAAAAGAGCATTACATAACACAGAGGCACCCATATACTGTACTAGCAGGACTGTAGCAGATGGAAATTAAATGGAATGGAAATTCTATAATTCAAGAGCTGGGAAGCTTTTTGCTTAATATGGGATCAAGTAACATGTAAGAACACTGAAACAGAATTTGACAAGTTCATTAGATCTTCTGCATCTTTTATGATGCATAGTTCCGTTTTGCATCTGTGGAAATCAGATGCAAAATCTACACATTTTTCTTTATCTCTATGTTAAGACAATGTGCTTATTAATAAGATGCAGTGATATGTTTTGAGGGATATACTGTTAAGTGACTATAGTGAATGCAATTTGTGCACTTCTGTAAATGTCAAAATAATACAGTAGAGGCCAGTTAGGTCTTGGTTTCAACAATGTCTATTTTTATTTTGAGTGAATTCTGCACAGCACCTACTGTATACAGTATCAATTTGTATACTTCTACTGAGTATGAATACATATGTGTGTGTGCATAAACCAAGCTAAGAACTCCGCAGTATACTGTTACTTTGGAAATTCGTAGTGTATAATTTTTAAAATATAACACTAAAAACATGCGGATTTCAAAACCTGTTTTCCTGAGACATTGACTGAATTATTCTGAACAAAAAAACGTTAAGTGTGGCAGAGCGGAAAGAAACCCAGCATTCTAATTTTTATAAGAGCCCTCATACACTTACAGTATCTTTCTGATTGAATGACATAATACTAGGCTGAATTGCGGGTGCACCTGCTCAAAGACTGATGGAGTGATTAGAGATTACATATATTTCTGTATCTCTCTGTATAGACAACACGTTGAGCTACATTTCTTCCCATACCTAAATGACATTATACATTATATTGGCGGAATAAAGCTTACATAATAGGAATCTTTTGACTCCCAGGCTTTTTGAAAAACATTTTCTTTGAGTACTGTATATAGCCTTTGGACTCTGTTCTTGAATGGCAGCTGGAATAGATGTGACTAAGCACTCCCTCTTATTAGATCACTCCTTTGTTTGCATGTAATCAAAATTATCTCATTATGCTAGCTAACCTAGTTAAGAAAGTTGCATAATTTAAAGACTGTAGCTCTACCTAGTAACAGCAGCAGTGTACCAGAAAAATATAACGTCTATCATGAGCTCAAATCTTTGCTGTGCAACTTCAGGTGCATTTAAAGTTCTTATTGTACCCGATTCCAGAGAGAATCTTTTTGGAGAGCTGACCAGCTGATCATGTCCAAATTCTAGAGGGTAATCAAAATCGATTTAGTAAAGGTACATCTTACTTAACTAACTTTTCAAAGTTCTTTGAACAAGCAACAACGGTAATGGATAGAAGCAGAATATACTGTATAATACCTCAAATTACAGGTGGTAGGCATCCAATGAAATGTAAGTACTTACATATTCTTTATATTTTTAAATCTTGCCTTAAAATGTATTGATTTTCAATGTCCTTCAACTCATAATCTCTTTCAAAAATCAAATTTAATACATGATTTTAGTATTTTTCTGTACCTTACTGTATTTTTATATGTATAATTTATGTAATGTCACTTGAAAAATGCTCTATATTGAAATACACTAATAATAAAAAGTTTATTGATTGACAGTCAACATAAAACATCCCCTTTCTTTAGAATATTACCTCCCATCTATACAGGACATTTATGACAGACAGTGCTTGAGGAAAGCTCTAAGCATCATCAAAGACCCCACACACCCCAGCTACAGACTTTATGATCTGCTACCATCTGGAAAACGGTACCAGAGCATTCGGGCCCAGACTACCAGACTCAGAGACAGTTTTTACCCCCACACTATCAAACTGTTAAACTCCCAGCCTCTCTCACTCTCACCTCACCTCTCATCTATGATCTGAACCTCACAGTGCCTTCTTTCTTTCTTACCAAAAACCCAAACACACATTGAAAATCTACCTCTGCCATACATGTCAAAAGTTCACTCCCCATAATTTCTATCCCTTTATTTCATTCTGCTGATGCATGTTTTTGCACATTACCTGTTACCTTTTTGTTGTTTTGCACATTGCCTGTTGTTGTTTTTTTTGCACATTGCCTGTTGTTGTTTTTTTTGCACATTGCCTGTTGTTGTTTTGCACACTGCCTGTTGTCTGTCTTTCTTTTGTTATACAATTGTATTGTTGTTGTTGTTGTTGTTGTTGTTGTTTTTTTCTTTGTATTACTTATGTCCGAGAGCTAGCTAAATAGCATTTCGTTATACCATATACCTGTATATGAGTATAATGACAATAAACTTGAACTTGAACTTGATAACACACAGGTAAACGTGTCATGAATACAAGAGGCTAAGATCATAGGTGTTTTGCGATAGACTAAATCTGACAAAGTGAATAAGTAATCAGGTTAAAATGACTTATCACCTATTAACATAGTAAAAAATCAAATGATAGTAGGTTACCTGCACTAAGCTTCAATGCTTTGGCTCTGCTTCAGAGAATGCTGCAGAGCTTCGAAAGAATCAAAGGGGCGCTTTTCACCTCAAGTCTGGTAATGTGTAAAATTAAAGCTCTTTGCAAAGCAGATATGCCTTTAAAGATTTGCACTGGGTGGGTTGCATGACATTTTCTGATTAATAGAAGGGCTTTAATGCATAATTACAAATTTCAATTTAATTTTAATTTATGGGGTACTCCTCATTCAAAACATAAGGTTGAAAACCCCATTAGATTATAGGTACTATTTTTGCATTATGAATCCCTTGGATATTAATGTTGCAATTGCAAGAATGTTGCATTTAAAACCTCAAATTGAAGAAAGACATAATTTGGGAGGGATATAATTAAAAAGACAACCCTTTCTGTTCAAAACAACTAGTTGTTTTCTTGTTTTAAATATAACTATCTATATTCTGTTACAGTACTGTAGATTCATTTTTTGGATGGGCTGACAGACCACATTCCTGTGACTTTCCCCAATGTGACCATGCTTGCAATATTCTTTTACCTCAATGTCCTCTAAGAAATGACTCCCATGAGGAAAATAATCACTCTGATTGCTATGCAACACACCACATTGACTAGTTAACAAGCATCACCCATGTCCCTTTTAAGAGTCAGCTAGTGCTCTGTGTACAAAATGTCAAACGGTGACAATAGCAGACATCCTCGTAAATATTCATCCGGAGCTATAACCTTGCATTTCTGTCCTTTTTGTTAATGAAAATAACTAATTTTGAAAACTACCTTCCTTCAGTTCAGAAATACTTAAAGTCTATATGACATATCCAAAGCTTACTTTATTGTACACTAGGTTTTCTAATTGATCTCAAAAGATTTTTTTTCCTTTCATTACTACATTAATACAATAACCTTTGCAGACAAAAACATATGCAGACATTTAAGCAGCATCTGTCATTTTAAAAGATGTCCTTCTGCGCTTTTCGTGATATATTTTGTCGAACTACTTTTTTTCAATCGAAGTATTACATTGTGCAATAAGTACATTTATTGTTTTAGAGTTTTAAAAGACTGAAGCTGGTCTCTCCTTACTCTAACGTAAACTTAGCTATTTCAAGACTGGGTTACCAAGACATTTTACCATCAGGTCTTGAGTGGTCTGCTTTTGTGCTTCATTTATGTATTGTTTTTTTGTGGTGTATTATAACTCTCTAAGTTCTGTTTATATCAGATCACTGTGCACACAGAAATAAAATGGGGGGGGGAATGCAGAGTTCCTCTAACTATAACTGTGTTTCTACTTTCTTAACAAAAGGGAAATACAATAAGAGTTAATGATACAGTACATTGATAAAATACATCTGGGGAATTCTTGCTTAACTTATATGTAAGTAAGCAAAATGAATGCTAAGTAATTCGTCATCATTAATGGTATAAACATAGTTTTAAAGTAAAGTTCTAGAGGAGGTCAAACCCTTACCTTTTCCATGTCTGCTTTCCTATATACTGTATAAGAATCATGGGTCTATTCCATCATTTCTACATTACCGTGCCAAATTACACTCATCCTGATAGAAGACAGATTTACCTCATGCCTAACTGCAACTCCGTCATTTGCTTCTCCTTCCTCCTACTCAAGGAAACACAAACCCTATTTTTCTCCACCTATTCATTAAAGTCACAGGATGATAGCCTGATTTCACAATGAGATCGAGACTCCCCTAGCCTTCACTTCCCAGTCAGTTGAACTCCACCTCAAGTCCCCTTCACAGTCTTCCTAACCCTTCCCCAGACAAGTCACCACCATAGCTATGACTAGTTTCTGCAAGTATCAATGTCATGTATTCAGCACGATGTATCCACAAACTGTCTGCAGGTTCTTGCAAATTTCCTGCTGGCCCCGATACTTATTCTCTGGCCATCCATACACCAGCCTGCCCACAAATCCTCTAGTAGGTCAAACCTGCTATAGGTGCTGTATCCCTCCTCCAAACCAGCCGCCATAGTTGAACCACAGCTGTATCACCACTGAGCTTTGCCCAGCAATTCTCCTTCAAATGCCAGTTCCATTCTAAAACTGCAGTTGCCAGTGACCCTCATGACGTCATCCATGGAGTCCTCATCACTAATTCTATCTGAAAGCAGAGATTGGACTGTGGTTCACCTGCAAAGGACAATGAAATGACCCTGAAAAAATGGGTAGTTTCCTTTTCTCATTATAGTTTCAAGAAGCAACTTTTCACTCTATGTCTTTGATACTTTTTCTCCCTTGACCCACCTCAGTCCCTACCTGGTCCATTCTTTCCTTTCTCCTATCCTCTCTTTGTCCCTTCCTCAACACTTGACATTGGATCCCAGTGTGCTCAGCCCCAGCAATGTCTTCTGTGTTTTTCTCTTTTTCCTTAACCCCGACCACCTCTTTGCACACAGCTATCAATATCTGCTCTGCCTTCCCTACTGGGCCAAATACAAGATGGTGCACTTGCGTCCATCATTGGTGTTCCCTTAGCCTTCAGATGTTCTGTTCACAGCCCAGACTGTGGCAATGACTGGTAGTGGAATTCCCTTCCACTACTCCCTGCTGGCACCTCAACTGAATTGTGTCATTCACAGATTTCTTCCCCCACCCCCTCCACCTTCATCTCTAGCCCATGTGGCCAGTGGCTTGAATATCATCCTTATTTCAACAATGCTTCTTTCTGGCTCCAGCTTTGAAATACCTTTGCAGCCTCATGTTCTTTCTTCCTCTGAAGACTTCACCTCAGCAGTTCCCCTTCTGCTCCCTCTGAATGTCCTCATCTTCAATCCTCCCCTCTCTCATCAATAGATTATTTGAAGGGCTGACATGAATCTGGCCTCCCCTATCCACAATACCAGCAATTTTGCACATTATAGGACCATAATTTGTATCTCTGTCTCCATGATCCTAACGTCTGCAGATCTCAGCTCCTTTTTGTCCCCTTACAATCCCTTTATATTATAATTATTGTACAAAGCTCACTCCCTGACCCTTCTTGCCCTCCTCCCTTTCCTTCTCCATTCCTGACCATCATCCACACCTCCAAAGTGAGTGGCCCAAGATCACTCCCAACACCTTCACTGGGGACAACAAATCTGTAGCAATTGTAACTCTTTTGGATACAGAAATGTCATCTACATTTGCTGCTGTTGAGGGTTATGTTTGTTTCATGGGTGTTTGCAGCCCCTTGAAGTAGAAGGGGCTTCTGCTTCAAGTCATTCAGCTCACTCTGAATGTTACAGCATTCAGCAGTTACAGATTATTACAGCACATGTTCAACTCTACCAATATTTCTGCACTAATTTTGGAAGTTTTCCTACACCCAATCCCTCTTTTGCTCATTTTTCTTTGTCATCTCACATTCAGTGCTCTTTAGAGGCTTGTTGCCCTTCACTCTTCTTTAACAGCTAATAACAACCTCCATTTGGTGCTTACTGGGCTGGACTCCTTTTTACTTAAGGAAATTAACAAAGGATTTATGATCAGCCACTTCTCTGTTCCACCTTTTTGTTTGGGATTAGCCTAATAAAATAAAGCAATTCCATTGAGATCTAGCAAAGTGCTAGACAGCACATTTGTTTTCACAGATTAGCATGGTGAATAAATTCCTTCCTAATCATTGTTCCTAACTGTTCCTATCCTTCCTGTGTGCCTACATATACAGTACATACACATAAATAAACAGTACATACAGAGCTTTGGCAAATGTTAATTTGCAATTGCTTGTCTGTCAATCATTTCCATTCTTTTTTTTTAAACATGTCAGGTTCTCAAGAGTGTATGAAAGTACTCTGTAGAAACAAAATGCAAAATTGAGTTATAAAGCTGCTTTATCTGATTTGCAACATATTACATACCCCTGACAATCTCAGGGGATCATTGGGTTGGCTGAAAAAGCCATTGTCTGTGCTTTTGCCACAGATTTCAAGAATGTATTACTATGTAAATAATTCATAGAGACAAAATGTCCCATTCTTTAAAGCGATTCTTTGGCTCAGATTTATGTGGTAATTTATCATGTAATATATCATGCAACTATGTATTTTAAAACAGGAAAGCATATCAGAGAGATTGAATTACTGTGTGCTGTAATGTACCTACTTCGTATTCATGACAAATACACAGAAAAATCTCAAGAAGTACACAAGGCAAGGTAAAACACAAATGTACTTGCATGTAATTTATCCAACACAGTAGGATAACAAAGTAATTACCAGACAGAAAACAAAAAAAGGCAAACAAGTATATATGCTGCACTCTGGAAGTGAACAGCATGCAGGCAGACTGTAGTGCAGGAAGAGTAGTGCAGGCTAGCCTGGTAGGGAAAGGGTGAGCCACCAAGGTCCAGAACTGTACTACAGTAAGTCAAGAGGGCTTCACAGAGTGGAAGGGTCCTACCTTCCAGAGCAGGCAGGGAACTCTGGAGGGCTCTGGGAGATCAGCCAATTCAAGGCGATCACCGTCTTGGGGGGGTTTGGGGGGTTGGCCGTTGGGGAGTTCTTCAAAGAACAAGCCTGGCTTGCACTATCAGCAAGGCCAGGAACTCCTCTGGAACTCCACCAGAGCAGTGACAGTAAACTTACAACAGTAGGACCAATTTTCCAAAATGCATTAGGGAAAAGTCTCAACCAAGAATGAAACAAAAAGGCCAGTACCTCTGACACCTAAGGAAGGGGAAGATTTGATCAAGTAAAGCATGGCAGTTGATATGCATTGGTAGAAGCATGTTGAAGATCTATTCTGTGAATAATCCAATGTTATAGTATTAATACAGTTCCACAGCATGCAGTTAGAGACAAGCTTGAAACTACTTAAACTCTTCTCTTTCAGAAGTTAAGTTGATGAAATCTATTACACTAAGAACAGCAAAGTAATAGATCACAAAATTACTATTGGCATTTATAAGCATGAAGTAAGGCACACTACACTTCTATAATCTTAGCATACAGATCTGGTGCAAAGAAGTAATCCCAATTTACTTCAAAGATATCATGATTCTGAAATTTTCAAAAAAAGGGGACAAATCCAACTGTGGAAATTACAGAGAGAAAACATACTGTACTCCTGAACCATCTCATTCCTCTGGTAGTTCTCACCAAGAAATCCATTATAGAGCCCTCTGTACCCCTGACAAATCAAACAAGGGTGAATCAGCACCCCAACCCTATTTCCAATGTTCCTGACAGGCTCTCTACAGAAGTGTAGCTAGTTCTAGTGTACTGTCTAGTTCTAGACAGTAAATTGCTTAATCTGTAGTGACTCAAACTTCATAGACTGCACAGTGGCACAGTGGTGAGCATTGCTGCATCTTAGTGGTGGGGCACTGGGTTTAATTCCTGGGTACTGTCTGCATGGAGTTTGAATATTCGACCTTGTTTGTGTGGGTTTCTTCCCACAGTCCAAAGATATACTTGTAGGTTAATTGGGTTCTGGGAAAAATTGCCCCTGATGCGAAGCATGTCTGTGTTTGTGTGTTCCCTGCAGGGTGTTCAGGCTGGAGCCCCTTTTTCTTGGATAAGCTCTTGTTCACCCATAAAGCAGTTCTGGATAAAGTACTCATGATGCTGTAGTAAGTGTCACAACAGAAATTGATTACTAGACAATTAGCCATATTGGCCTTATTAGTCACCTTTACTTTCATGGAAGACGATCTTCCTCAACTACAGTACAATGTATGAATAAAAGAGCTGTTCATCACATACGTGAAATCTGATAATATCTGCTTTTCACTAATGATTGTCAGAATTATATAAATGATTAAAAACGTACAAACTTTTCTTTAGTAGAAATGTGAATAGATACAAAAGGGCAAGACAAAAAGGCAAAAAAAATCCTAAGGCTGGAAAGGAAGATAAACAGCTCTGCCAGAAACTGAATTTTCTACCAATTAAGCTTTTTTGCCACTTGATAATATTCAACTGTCTCAATGAGTGAGGAGTAACAATATAACGTAATTAGTTGCACATTCCCTGGGGACTCAGTGGAGTTGCAGTGTATTTGTTGATCACACAACAACTACTTTATAATGTAAGAAAGAAAACCAAAGATGTAAAGAAACTGGTTTCTCAGACAAGTAAATTGAGATGTAAAATAATAATATTCTCTGAAAAGTAAATTGAGATGTTAAATATTATGTTAATAGTTCAAGTTTTGTATCTTTTATTCTTTCTTGCTAACAACATAAACATGCAGCAAGAATACTGATGGGCAACTTTAATTTAGTCAGGAGAAACCTAAGCAAAAAAAACCTTGCTGATTAAAGATATGGAAAAAATGGCTGTGAAGTATTGCTGTACAAACATCCTATGCCTTGGAGTTCTTCCGACTGTATGTTTAAAATAATACTTTGTTTGGAAAGTTTGACTGGCAATGTGAGGCCTGAAACTCAGAGCCTGAACGACAATGACTTTATCCAGATGAATGGAGTGAAAACTTTCATCAGAGGCCTACTGTGATACAGTTTTAAAGATTTTATATGAATTGTAAATCATTTAACAGAAAGTCAGAGAGTTTTCTTGGTTGTTTTTTGGCAATTTTCAGCAAAAAGCAATCTTACTTGGTGGATTTATGCCATTCTTAAAATAGGATACAAAGCAACATGTATAGCAAGGTTACATATATACAGTACATTCAAAGTTGGTGAGAACACAGCAAAAATGAAAATAGAACCCTCATTAATAATAACAGATTGCATAACAGGTAACAATTTGAGTAGGAGGCATTTTGGCAGGTTAACATGGACTTCACTGATACAACCAGAAGGCAGAATGAGATGCACGTTGCTTTCTCAGATGTTTACAAATTTGCCCATGGACAGCAATGCAAGTTGTACCGCTTTTAAAACATCAGCTTTGAACTCGTAAGTTCTTTTGAGCAGTCTATGTAGGCACTTCATTGTAGAGTCAGTGCTTCTTTTGGTTCATGTTGAGCAACTTAAAATTCATACATCTGTGTCAACCTGGTAAGACCAGGAAAGATGCCATCAGCCTTTGAGTGCATTAATCAGGCTGGAAAATGAAAGAATTAGGAGCATGTATGTGAAATTACACATCATGTCCGTTTCAAATTAAAACATGTTGAAACTTGGAGTAGAACACCTTACTTAGTGTTGTCCAAGTAAATTTAATAAAGAATATGTGAGTAAACAGAATGTGTACTACCCTCCAATGGTGCTGCTGTACTTCAGATAACTTAGTTTTGGAATTTGCTCTTTTTAGTCAGTTCCCAGCATAGAAAGTAGTGAATTTATAGGGTAATAATTAATTAATAATTGCTTACACTTATATAGTGCTTTTCTGGACACTTCACTCAAAGTGCTTTACAGGTAAAGGGGACTCCCCTCCACCACCACCAATGTGCAGCATCCACCTAGTTTTGTAGCAGGTAAAATCTCTCTATTTGTGTTGTGTCTCTTTTGTTTTGCTTTCAGCATGAAATAAACCTTTACCTGTTCTTTGCAGCCTATGCATACTGACACAACTACCTACTCAACATGAACCTATTGCAGATAAAGTAGACCATAACTCCACCATAGTACATGTTAATTACACCATAATGGATATGATTACATTTAATATACAAATGTATGAACATGGAAACTGTTGTTTCATTTCACTTTGAATGAGTGCATGAATAATAAAATTCTTAGTATAGAAAGAAATAAAATATTTCTGATTATCGATTAATTGTTAATATAGAACATTAATGATAGTAAAAAAGCCTCTGTCAAAGACACTTCATTACTTATCACACAGAAAACTAATACTGTCTGGACATTTTTCAAATGGACTTAAAGAACAGTTAAAGAGTTAAGCCCTTCCCAGTGATATTTACAGTATACAGTATGTTGTCAGCCCACAATTGATCCATGGTTTTGAAAAACCCAAAATCAATGTAATTGCCAAGTCAATTTCAATTTCAAACCTGAATTGATTAAGAATGGGAAAAGGATACAAACAAGAAGAGGCTGTTATACTCATTACTAATTAATTGCATTTAGTTTCCAGCAGCTAATTGATCTGAGGAACTCATCCAATTGATGGAATATGCAATCTTGTTACTTTTTCTTAAGATTGTATTTATATACTGAGAGTCATTTAAATGCAATAGATGCTTGTGGTTCCAGCTCATGTGTTGTCTTTTTGATGCATAATGTATATGATCAAAGTACAGTACGTTTTGTGTGAAAGTGAATGGGATATAATGTTGTAAGTCAAATTTAATTATCTGAACTGTCCTATGTTTAGAAAACAAGTTTTAAGAGTCTTTCTTGTGAATGTCATTTTTAAAGTGTGTCTGTCTGAATTAGTACTTCTACCAATGGAACAGGACTCATCATATCAGTTCTCTGAACATGTTTGATTTAACATGGAAAAATTAGTTGAATTTATAAGGAGGATGTACTTACAGTAGGTAGCCAGATCAAGCAAGTACTGGAATCCTTTGTCTTTGTGCACATACTGTACTGTACAACAAAACAGTGTATGAGTGTTTGGGGCCTCAAAACCCAACTTTAACAACAAACAACTTTACCAAGTAGATCTAGATCTATTCCTAATGTACTGAAGAGAGTTTGGTATCCTACTGAGATTAAATGAGAGTGACAAGGCCTTCAACAAAATATATCCTATTTTGGATAGTAGTATGTGACAAACAGTATGTTTTAAGCACAGAAACTCTAGTAATGCCACCAGCAAGTGAATCAGTGAAATGAACACTGTTGTGAAAGATGAGGTTCCCAATGTAATATGTGAATTCTGTTATTCTGCATTGCAGTGGAATAAATATACTAGTTTAGCAAATTTAGTGAAGTTCAAATCTTATGTGAGATTTAGTTTGAAAGCCTTTATTCTGGAAAGAGTTCAAGCAACTGTGGAAACGTATATCTACGTTTGTGTAACTTAAATATTTTTCTTGTTTTGGTAGTTATTTGGTAGAAGGTAGAAGAAAGAAAAACCGAATTTTAAATATTTTCCAATATAAGGGGTCATACCTTCTTAAGACTTTATGAAAAAACATTTAGTACTTACCATTTTAATTCTAAAATGTGATTAAATCAAACATTTAGTTTTAGACAGAGACATTTTTTGTAACTATTAACAAATATTGACATACTGTACTAGAGTGCTGCTGAGTCACAGATATCTAGTTCTGGGTTTGAGTTCAAACTGGGGTGTGTTTTGTGCACATTTTTCTTCTTGTGTTTGCCTGGGTTTTTGTCCCGGGATCTCCAATTTCTACGTGCCATCAAATCAGACACGCTGGCTAAGCTAAGCTAAATTGGAGTTTCTAAATCACCTCTGCGTGCATGCGTGCGGAGTGGTGGACTGGTATTCCACACAGGCTCCTCTTTCCCCTTTGGAACTTATTTGTATGGTATTTCCACAGACCTGGCCAGGAATGCTGTTGGCAGAGTAAAATGGCCTGAATCAGCAGACCTCTGTTCAGGGGTTGGACTATATTCATGAAACAATTAATTGAGTTGTCCTGGAGCTGCAGCATTTAGCATTCTAGTACAGTATGTGAGCATAGAGCCCACTCTATATTTCAGAAGGATCCAGAGTAATTCATAGAGGATGAGGTGTTGTGGAGATGCAGAGCGCATTCAGCTAGGACGTGACCCACCAAAGTTTAGAAAGCCTGTTTAATACCATAAATATCATGTAGTATGTTAGACACTTCAGCAGTCTAATTGTGGTAAAATAAACATTTATAACAACATTTTAGCATCAGATAAGCTTAATCAAGGGCCTTAATCAAACACTGGCATGGAAGTGGAAGAAAGATACTGTAAGGCATTATACAGGCTGTCAACAGTTCACTCATCTGGATAGGCCACAAGCTGTAGCTGTGGCCCTGCCTATTTGATCAGTACTTGATCTTTAAGGACATCAACCACCATCCTTCACCGTATGAGGGATTGTAAAAATCATGAGTGACATTGACTCAAGACAGATTCTCTGTTCCACTTCTATTTTTATTTTCTTTTTTGGGTCTGTTTCATTTTGTAGGCGTTTATATCCTAACACCCTGAATTTCTGGCAACAATACAAGGGTTTGCAAAAGTACAGCTGGAAACTAAAATGTGTCTCAGTAGTCCTTCCTGGATCAGCCTGTCACAACTGGGAACTCGTCACAAGGAATTATTTTCTAAACAACCTCGAGAGAAACCCAGAAGAGCAAAGGCATAGAGGTGTATTTTAAAAAATAACAATTTCTCAGTTACATTAGGAATGTGTCTCATTTTTAAGGTTAAAGACACATGCCTCTGACACAAGCTGGCAGTAGGCTGTATTTAGAAGGCTTCCTCATTGTGATGGGGTACATCCTACATCCAGCAGGTAAAATAAACTAAATTAGTACTTACCTTTTTGTTTCTGGAGTGTATTATGGTAGGAGGCCAAAAGAAAAAATAAGTAAGTCTGAAATGTTTGGTATCTACTGTCAGTCTTTCTAAGGTCACACACCTGTTTAGTAGTCAAAACCACATTCAGAGTCAGGGCCAAATTTAAACTCTGGGAAACAGCTACCAGATGGCTGCTGGCCTGTTTTCACAGTGCCCTCGTCTGGACTGGAGGGGAGCTGGTCTCCCCATCCCTTTGGTAACACTGGTGTTTTAAAAGTAATTATTCAGTTTTTTAAGGAAAATATATTGAAGAAATATTTTTGTATTGACTGGGGTATGTTTTAGGTATTGTGTTCTTGTGTATTAGGGTATTTATTAATTCATGTGGGTAGCTGCATCAGCATGTGTAGGCTGCAAAGGAGCAAGTAATAGATTTATTCCATGTTGAAAAGAGAAGAGCGAAAACACAACGTTTCGGCCATGGAGCCTTCTTCAGGTGTGAGCTCTTTTTCTTTCTTTTCTTTTCAGCATGGAATAAACCTATTACCTGTTCCACTTCAGTAATGTGCCTACTGTAACTGTATAAATGGGTCCAAATCTAATTTGCTTCAGATTAAACCTGAAGAAGGCTCCATGGCCGAAATGTTGTGTTTTCTTTCTTCTCTTTTCAGCATGGAATAAACCTATTATTTATTAATTTATTAATGTATATTTTAAATGTATTTAAATTTATTACAGGAGATGGAGCCTCCACAATAAAAGTTCTACTGAGAGAGTTTTCTTGGTGGATCCAGGGAGGAAGGTGGTATGGTCCTTTTGTAAAGGGCACTGGAGGAGTTTTATTTGGTCTCTTGTTGTGACCAAGTCTGCAGCCTTATAAATGTATTAAGACTTTTTTGCATCTTTTTGATTGTGGATTGGCTGAATTTGGCATTTACTACTTACTATTTGCATTTTATTACAGTACCATACAGTAAGATCTAATTAAATAGGTGTTTCAGCAGGCTATTCTTGAATTAATCAGACAGGAGTCATGGCTGAGGGCTAACCTACTGTCTATAGGGCGAGGAGACTCGGACCCCCATGCACAGTGAGGAGTGACCAATGGGATTCAAAGAGATGTATGCAAGGGAAAGAAGGGGATAACATAGAGCATTAATAATGTTTTCAGGTGAGGAAATGACATTTAGCAGTGATTGTGAACTATAGACTTCTTAGTTTGAATTTGATGTTGACTTTCCTCCCAGACTTTTGTTATAAACTCCATACAGTAAAAAGTCCCAATTTGCCAGGCTTGTCAGTTGTTTGTTGCGATTGATAGTATTACAATCTACAGGTTTAGGTCCAGTAGGACTAGAATATTAAGTAACCCAAAGTCAGAAGCGATCAGCAAATCATTAACTACCTTAACATGACTTTCAGTGCTGTGTCTCTGTCTAAACCCTGATGGAAAAGGTTCAAAGAGCTCATTAGATACAAGATGAAATTGTAATTGAGCTGCCATCGCACATTCTAGAATTTTTTATCGGAAAGGTACATTGAAAAAAGGACAGGAGCTGTTAAGGACTTAGGGGTCTAGACCAATTTTTTAACACAAGTGTGGTGGGAGAAAACATTTCCCTAAAAGGAGAAAGACCCAATTTTAAGGACTCATTGAGGAGATTAATTACCAATAGACAAAGGAGAAAGAACCAAGAAGCTCTAACTTAGTCACAAAGGAAGCATCAATGGGAGAGTGGAGAAGGTTGATAGTAGAGATTAACTGAATGATGATAACTGAATGTTAACTGTCAACATACACAATATGGCTTAAAGTTATATCCTTCGTTGCCAATCAATGTATTGATTATAATAATTTGTAAAGATCCCATTACTTTTTAAGGTTAACAAATATGTGATAAACCTTTTCCTTTTTCCATGCATCATTGTTAAATCTCTGACAAAACATTACAGGAAACCTACTGTATATCTGCTGTGTATTTTACACTGACATTACACACGCAGTTTCCTGAAAGTAAATCCACATAATTCTAAGACTCTGTGCATTGTGTACTAAATATCAGAAACTGTTGTTTATCACTTACAGTAATATGCATGAAGTTTAGCCACTGAATCAGGTGAGTTTAAGTATTTTAGATAATGTAAAAATTGCATCTCACAGCTTCACTTTATATTTAGCTAACAAATAACATACTGTACTGTAATGGGTTTAAAGGATTAATGCTTCACACACATGAGAACCATAATTTGCAGTAGCCAGGCAAACTCTCTGTGCTGGATGGCTCTACACAGTACAGTATATCCCTATGTTTTAAAACTTCTACATTTATGAGTGTACTTTTGTAAATTTTTGAAAATTTTAAAAGCTCTGTGCTCTGAAGCAAGCACACTCCAGTTTTAATTTAAAACTACAAAACTGGAAAGAGGCCACACTACTGTGTTCAATGTGACTCATTGAGCTGAGTTACATTCTCCTCATCTAAACTCCTCTCTCTTCTCCATTGTCACCTCAGTGACTTATAGACAGCAGACTGTGAAAAAAGACACAGCACTCTTAATTTACAACCTGTATGTCTCTGATCCTTATCAATGTGTGTATTCTCTAAACGTTATGAGTAGCAAATCCATGCTTTGCTACCTCTCATGTCTTCAACCTTTCCCGTGGTGAGTCATAAACCATGCTTTGCATTTTGCATTTTAAAATTCTAAAGTCAAGTATTAAACAGGCTGATTGACTTTCCCTGCAGTTTCCTTTGTAAAACCACGTATACATGTATACTAATAAGCATGGACTGTGTAGTCTATCCACTTGATTCATTTGCCGACATCTGTGTCCGAACACACACCCTGTTGTCCTGACTGTTAATGTTTAAGATCTTTGGAACATTCTTTTGAAGTTATGTTGTAGTTTTCTGAAACCAGAAGTCCTGAAGTAACAGGGTGGTGATGGGGGGGGGTGGGTTGATCTCTCATGGATTTTCAAGGAGCTTTGTTACTGCTGCCCTAAGAGCTCGTAGGCACTCCCACATTTTCATGTTAGCACACAGGTGCTATGTTTGTCACCATAGCAACTGCATTGAATCAGCATCAAAACAGTATATACTTTCACACCCCCAGTACACAACCAGCTGCTCTAAGAACTTGTTCTTCTTTTGTATTTTTGTTCTTTTGTATTTTAATACAAATGTTCTTATCACACAAATTGTTAATTGTTACATTGAAAGTTTTCATAATGATCTTTTTTTCCATTCGATAACATACCAATTTTGACATAATTTGACAAATTTCTTCAAGATTCGTAGAAACAGATTTCAATTTGCTTTAGTTAAGGTACCCTAAGGAAGAAAAGCTGACAAGTGCTGCATACAGTTTGAGTAATGGGTGGTACAATACTGTGGCAGTTCTTGCTAGTTAGTCCTGGGTTCAATTCTCAGGTCTGTCTGCGTAATGTATTTATGGTCTTCTTGTGATTTAGTTTTTTCCAATCTTCAAAGAGGTTTGATTGGCTATTCTGAATTGGGGTTTTTTTGTACTGTACATAGCCCTGCAAATGGACTGGTGTACTGTCAAGGGGGAATGCAGCTGTGACTTAATCCCACTTTACACCCTATGCTTCTGGGATACATTCCAGCTTGACAGAATTCTCTTCATGAACATGGTTTATTCATGATGGATGGTGGATGGATGACATTTCTTCTTCGAAAGAGAATGAAGAAGTTGGCAACATTTGGCACTTACTATGGGCTCTGTCATGGGAATAATAGTTCCCCCCCTATTCCCAAAGGTGGAAGATGTCTCCCATCAAGACATTTTCTGTCTTCCAAGGATGACAAGATCTAAGAAAACAATTTTAAATGGTTTTGTCGAGCTTGTGGTTCCTTTCTTAGCTGTTATGCTAGACTATATTTCCAACATCTTATTTTTGAAAGAACCATACAGTAGCTCAGCTGTGTTCATCATCCTCCATCACAATGTCAGCCTGGGACTTGCTTTCAATAAAGCAGCAAGTTGTATATTTTCTGTAAAGTTCAGGTTTAGTGTCCTTCAATGTACCATATTTGGTATTGAGAAGTATTTTGTGGGTTTTTTCTATTCTATATATGCAACATATTAGCAGGGATTACATAACTGTTGTTAATTTGCTCCCTCTCCTCGAGGGAGGGGAAAATAAAAGCTATTGATCATAAAAAGATGTTCTATACACAGAATAAGTAGTATATTAGAGAGACCATTAAAAGCACCGAAAGGTCTTTAAGATACGTATGAATTAGAATTGTTTTTAGCTTTAAAGTTCTGCTACGTTCACACAATTAACTTCTATTGTTTCCAGAACTATAATTTTGCATCTTAAAGTAAGTCTTTTTACATTCACTCCAAAATGACATTTCTGTTATAAACTCTTTGTGCATTATTCACTTTTTCACATACTGACAATTTTGACAATTTTAAGACTCAAGCCTAGAGCACATTAAGTAATAACAACAGTCATAATTTGATGAATGATATAATAACAATTAAAACAATGATCCATTTAACTGGAAAGTCAGTTAAAAGTTTTTGTTCAAAGAAACTTTCAATTCATTTCAATTTGCATCATAATCTGTATTCTAGGTTACTCGTGTGTTCTAAATCTGATTGGTTTCTGTTCTGGATTTTAAATGAACTGCTTAACAAATATAATTGTTTTACCCTCCAAAATCATATCTCAAATGCATATGTTTATGTCCCCAAGGTGGTTCCAGCAGCTACAGTATATCACCCTGCAACTCACAACTAGCAACCCACTGAATCTAAGCAGGTGTGAGCCTGGCTAGTACCTGGATGGGAGACCTCCAGTGAGAAACTAAGGTTGCCACTGGAAGAGGTGTTAGTGGGGCCAGTAGGGGGTGCTCACTCTGCAGTCTCTGTGGGTTCTAATTCCAGGACAAAAAAAGTAGGGGTGTTACCCCAGTGTCCTGGTCAAATTTCCCATTGGCCTTTATTAATTGTAGTCCTCTAATAATCCCCATCTATGAATTTTTCTTCATCACTCTGTTCTCCTACCCACTGATAGCTGGTGTGTGGTGAGTGTTCTGATGCACTATGGCTGCCGTCGCATCATCCAGGTGGATGCTGCACATTGGTGGTGGTGGAGGGAAGCCCCCATTACCTGTAAAGTGCTTTAAGTGGAGTGTCCAGAAAACTGCTGTATAAGTGTAAGGAATTATTATTCTTATTTTGTTTCCTGACCATGGAACACATTCCACCACACTCATACATCCTAACACTGCTAGAAGCTCCCTTAGTTTTTCCCTTTTTTATTGATCTTTTATTGATCTTGTTATTTTGAATCCCCTCTGGGATCCTACTTCTTATACATTGGTTCCCTCTCAAGGAATCTTCTGATGATCTTCCCTTGTCTCTATTCACACACAGGCTCCTCACACTCTCTAGAGCTTCTCACTGTTACGACCGCCAACCTGCCCAGACCAGCTCCCAAGAGAGCTAACCAGTGACAGCAGCGGGGTGATAATTACAAGCGCCACCACACGTGTTAACTCAGCACCAGACGCCCTACCGTGCGGCCGGCTGCAGTATTTAAGTCATTTAAACCCACTTCTTGCTGCTCCGTATTGAGTCTACTCTTTGAGAGCTCTACCTGGCGTTTATTCTGTACCTCGCACTCTTCTGGATTCTGGGCTTGCCTTTTGCCTTTTGACTGTGGACCTTGCCTCTCGTTTTGGATTGTTTGCCACTATTTGTACTTCCTGGATTTCAAACCACCTTTCTCCTTTTGACCACGAACTCGCCTGATGTACCGGATTGTTCGCCTGCCTCAACACTTACCTACTCCTGCATCTGCACAGGATCCACCCAATTCATTGGGAATTCCTACTGTAACTTTTTACTCGCTGGTCTTCATCAGCCACCAGACACTAGTACTGCATATTCATCCCAATCATCATGTTCGCAAAATTCACTGATGACTATTCACTCTAAAACAACTAGGCACTGGTTCAGTTCAATTATATTTCGCCCATGTCCATATCCTTCACGAGCCCTTAATTAGGAGTGGCTAATTCCACACAGAGTTAATCCTGAAAGCTCCTTCCTCTTACATAGAATCCCACTCTCTTTAAGTGCTAATTGGCTAATTGGTCATTCAGACCATCTGTGCCTCATTTAGCATGTTTTCCCTATTAACAGGTGGCCATCTAGGCTTAAGGCCACAATACTGTTCCTGGGTTTTGAGCCAAGATTGGTGGCTTTCTCACAAAGCCATTACTCACTACCTCACAATCCAACAAAATATCACAGTTACACCACAGGAGCCTTGAAACACGGGTTCACAGGCTTTTAGTAGTTCATTACAGAGTACATAAGTTCTCAATTTCCCATGAAAGAGCTCACCATAGTTGTCAGTTTATATTAACATGTGAAAATACTTGTAACATTTCACACTTCATTAATGGACTGATGGATCATTAGCAAAAAGACTCATCAGTCAGGTATTACAGTATGTCTTGAACCAACCATGCTTCTCCCTTCAACCATCTAGCCTGACCATTCACATTAATCCTCTCCTGTCTATCCTTTGCAACTAACAGATGGCTCTTCACAGGGAGCTCTATGCAGAGTCTGATAGAGCACTAATTTCCACCACCTGTAGCTGAGTGTTCTTTTGCTCCCGCTTGCAAATACAAGCAATTAACCTGCATTCACATCTGCACCAATCTGTTTAGAACCCTTAAAAACCATTCCATTGATGAATGAAAAACCTTTCCCAGACACTTAAACTCAAAACTTTAAAGAATCACTGCCTAATTACACCAGAATATGGTGTGTAATAATATAACTTTTTTATATGTATAATAATTATAACTTTTGGAAATATATAATGTGAGGCAGGACACTTGCCATCCTGGTAAAGAAATCTTCCCCCATGACGGTGAACAAAGAGCACAATATTGTATTCAATAATGTCTATGAGGTCGCATTGCTCTGGAAGCCACTTCTTCCAGTCATACTAATGCTCTGCTACAGTATATTGACCATAAGAAACAATTGTAGAATTCTAGTAACATTGTTTTGTCTAACAAAACAAAAGGAAACTTCTTAGAGTTCCAATATGAACTTGAGCTCCTCTGAAAACATAGCATAGTATGCAACCAGTGGACTGAGGTCTATGGTTAATGTTTTCTTCTCTTTTACAATGGGACTTTCAGTATTCTGCAGTAGTGGGAAGCAATCTGTACTGTATGAGTGGCTCTGTATTCTGCCTCATGATTTGTGTTTAGATGTGGATCCCAGTTTCAAGCTGCAAGTCAAGAAGATCCCTTGGCAGTGTGTGAGCTGCGTATTGTTTCTGCGATCTGTAATGAGAAATAACCTGAGATTTTTCCTTAATACATAATTTGCCCTGTTCTTGCCCTGTTCTAAAGAAATCAATCTTTGAGCATACATTTATTATTTTGATTGCTGAGAAGTGCAGTATATGTGGCACAGTAAATTCAAGCCCGATAACAGAAGTAATCAAATTAATCTGCTTGGCTGTGGGAACAACAGTCTTTTCCATAAAGCACGAGGCCAATGGAAATTCCTGCCCCCTCCTAGTTAAAAAGAAGGGGCTTGAAGGAAAAAGAAGGAAAGCAACACTTAGGAGAGGACACGAGTGAGTTTAGAGCTGTCTTCCTCCAGAAATGTAATTAAGATATACATTTAAAGTAATTCGGTAAAATGTCACCATTGCGATCAATACTTGTTTATTTCAAAATTCAACAACTGTGGTAACATATATGTAATGTTCACATCAATGTTTTGTCATTAAATTCTTCAAGCTCTTTCAATTGATTTACTAATATAGAAGAAGATAGTCCAATCACTCATCAATGTGCGATCAATATTGAAAACATTAACATTAGCATTGACAATTTATAGCTTTGATTGTTTTCCTTAAAATCCATTAAGTGAGTTAGGAAATCAAGTGTGTTGCTTTAAAACCAACCAGGGAAGTTAATGCAACAAATTTAAAACTGTATTAATTTCCAAATATAAATGTAGCACTGCACAGACAGGAGCATTATTATTTTTGTTGTGTATGAAGCACAATAAACAAATACGATTTCAAATATGATTACAACCATTTTGATAGCTCTGTGCCTAGGAAACCATGAGTGTTTTTTACCTTATGCAGTAAATGAAGATGAAAATTTAAATAGATTTGTGTGTATTTGCTTTTCATTAAATAATTACTGATAATTTACTGTATTTACTGGAAATGTGAATACTATGTAGCCAGAGGCAGGCATGCTCTTCTTAAAGATTTTGATAAAAACCTGATTTAGATCTACTGTAGTTTGGATGTCAGTAGTTACTGAGTCAATGTTCTCATCTTGTCTTTTCCTGAAAGACATCAGGTTATCAACTTCAAAGACATACTGTAGCTGGGTAGCTTGTTCCAGACTCCCACAATGTTTGGTTTAAAATCGGACTGCTGTTCTGTTTTAAATGGCCTTTCTTGTAATTTATACTTGTGCCATTTGGTTCATGTTTTACTGTTGTTTAAGACATTTTCTTAAACTTGTTTTATGTTTATGATTATTTTGGTCAACTTCTGAGACCCAATCCCCACTTCACCAGGTTAAAATAACTGATGGATTTTCAGTGCAGGTCTTTTCCCTTCGGGAGACTTACAGTACTGTACATTGAGAAAATGTGGCTGAATATTTCACTTTGCATTATTTGCCTATTTATTTCAGACACTTCAGATTACATCATGAGTTTTCGTGTTGCCAAGAAGCTTTTAACACTGCTTCACAAAAATTAGCACTTAATATTTCAGCAGTACCTCCCCTAATTTTCTACTGCTGCCAGATGTCCATTTGTTGTTCACCAGAAAGTCCACAGATTTGGAAAGGACTATACATTTCTAACATGGTGTAGAAGAAGGCTTTTACATTGATGTTGTTCACCGGGGCTAATTAAGGCAGAGGAGTTGCTGGAACCAAATGGTTGATCATCCTTAAAAACACTTACTGTTAGAAGCCACCAGTTTGGAGCAAGGATACACACACTTTTTCTTGTTCTTCATATAGTCATGTATTTTGGACAAAATGTTTTTAACAATAGGTCCAGTAACCTTTTTTCAAGTTTAGAGACTGCATACCAGAATTCCTTCTCTGTCAATCTAACACAGAAAATATGACATTTTCTCCTAATGTGATGTGAGTCATTGAAGCAGGATAAAAAAGGACAACTATATTGAAATAATCAAGAAAAGAACATTTCTTTCAATACCATGGGTTTCAAGATGCACTGTAAATGCCTTGTGCCAATGTCAATTGCTAGCTTATTACAAAAGCACTGTATGTGCTGATGGAGGTGTGCAATGTTTCTTTTTACTGTCTCTCCTTGGGAAATTAATTAAATGAAAATGTAATGTAACATTGAAATAAATAATGTATGTCTTTAAAATAATGAAAACCCAATAGCCTAGCACTTATTTCATTAATTGAATTAGACAATCTAATTTCATTCTAAATGAAAAACTATAAATTGTTTGCAAGGACAGCTGAAGCTTCCTCTACCAGTCTTTGCCTCAAGAGCAAATATATATTTGTTGCTGCAAGTTGTTCACTGCTTTTTGGAAATTTAAATAGTGATAAAAGGGACATTTGGATTTAATATGCTAAAACGGCATAATAAATACAATTAAACAATGAAGGAAAGAAACTCAGCATGGAGGAGATCTCTGACAAACTGGTAGCTACACTAGAAGGCTCTTGGATATATTATTGCAGAGGGTGACTTACCTTCAGTATGTGAATAATTCATTTGCAATGACGTGAGACTCTCAGTCCTCACACCACAATCTGACGGACAGTCCAGTTTAGTGTCCAGACAAGCCATGTGACTGATCTTCCAGCAGTGGTGCCTGACATATTTGTGTATATATACAGTAAGGTATTTGGAAGATTGAAGCTGTGTAACCTTTATGCTTAAGTTTAGCATTAGAAAAGAAAGACATGAGTGTCTAGAAATCATAACTGAGTACCTATCTAACATTTGTGTCCATCTGTCCTCGCCAGGGGTCCCTATCACCCAAAAGTTCCACTTTAAACCTTCAATAGGCAAGGTCATAACAACTATTTTCTGTTATTCAGAAGGAAAGCTAAAGTGAATGTACAGTATACCAGATAACGCTAGTATTGCCAGAGAATATTTGCCTGTTTGATAAAAAAATCCTGAGGCATGCCATCAATCTGCCACTTGTGCACATTCCTCATAATTGAATTATGGAGTTATTGAAATTGACAAGAAATGCCTTCAGGAAAAACATTTAAGTATCATAGCAAAATGACATTCAGAGAAAGAGTTAGAAACACAACAAGGCTAAGCAATTATCATACCTTCATGAGCTCTAAATGTTTTTGGTATTTGTTATCCTTCCATATTATTGCTGGTAAGGGAAAAAAACTTTCCTTCAGTTCAGTTTCTGTTTTTACTAAAAAAGGACACAGTTTTGTCTATGACTACAGCAATAAATAATACATTTTCTAATTAGCTTTGTCGAACATGACAAAAAACCTTAAAATATGCATTTTAAAATATATTTTTGTAAACAATATATTGTTTTAAGAGATTAGTGCTAACCACAAAAATTATATCAGATTGAGATAAATTGTCTGTTGTATCAAGAAAAGAAGGAACAAACTTGGATAAGAACTTTACTTTACTCTTCATTGTGGGCAGAATAATTACATAAAGATAAAAATCGAATTTCCTATAAATCATCCATAAATAATTTCACATAAAACTCTAACTCATAACATGTAAATTAGTTAGTAGTGTATTTAATTAGTATTTTATTTTGGGGTGGTAGTGGTATTATGTGAGAAAACAAATCAGTTTATTGTAAATGTAAAATAAAATCATACAGCAATAGAGCTAATGTTAAGTATAACACAGTCAGAAGTTTTTGTACCTAAAATAATATAAAGTCATGGGTCATTTAATAACAAATAACTGTAAATTTAGTCAAATAGAAGGTGCTCTAGAAACAAACGGAATCCAAAGACGAAAATAAATGACTGAGTATCTATAGATAGTAGTACTAACAAAACAGCAGAAAATGAACATTGAGGTGAATCTTCACGGTCCTGATGAAGCCGAAGGCCGTCTGAGGATGGAGGAGAATTAGGCATGCAAGTTATTAAAAGTTTGGTGCTCAGAACTCAAGAGACTTGAATTCCAAACTTTAGAGTCGTGTGTTAGCGTGGTTCGGGTTTAAAGAGGAAAAAGAAAATTGAATGGTAGATGAAGGAATTAACTAAAAGTTTGTATTATATCTTCTCAACTATATATATCTTTTTACTTATATTTTACTAAAGCTGTCTCAGGATATCTGGTCTGTTCTCAGGATATCTTGTCCCACACCCCAAACTCTTTGTGTACTGTAAATACGTGCCTCCTATTCCTAGCTTTAAAAATCCTTCCACATACACAAATTCACTCAAAAATATTATAGAATCTCATGGTGTCTAATGTAAAATTTTAAAAGCAAATAAAATTCAGCCACTCTAAATGCACATACAGTACAGAAACATAACTCTAATATTATGGTTTAGTGTTAAGCAATGTAAATTGCACCAGAAATGCACTGTACAGGGATTTTGATATGATTTAGGGTTATGTTTTCAAAACAGAAGATGAAAGCTGAACATTTGCCTTTCAGCACCAAACCAGGATAGAGTGGATAGTGCAAACAGGGAAACTTCCCTTAAGGTTTGCCTAGTTCCTAATATCTTTGTAGAGCATATCTGACTCCAGATTCTTCAAGATTCAAATATTTAACATTGTGTAACAATGCTCAACCTACACATGTTTTCCTCTAGGATTAAACACCCCCATACATTGTTTCATAATACCAAGATAAGCAAAATGAGAGCAGTACATAAACACCTTATGGATAGTTGAGCATCTTAAAGTATGGTTTTTAGTTAAATTCTGAGAGTTAAAAATGTAACAAACAAGAGGAAGTAATTAAAATGGTCTTGCTATTTTTTTTATTTGAAGCTTATTGATATAAGAAGATTATTCCCCATTTCTTATTTCAAATTTTGTTTCAAACTCCTATGACTCATTAGTATAAGGCATTATCTTCTTTTTTGGGTCTCAAATCCACTTCTTCTTAATTCCATCTGTGACTTGAAGTAGTCTATTGGGCTGAATTTCATAGTATCTTTATGGATTTTGAAAACTTAACCAAATCACTTCTTAATCTCTTCAATTTGAAACTAAATCTATCCATCCTCTTTAAACTGTCTGCACAATATTTATCAAAGCAATATAACATGATTAACTAGTTGCACCTGATGTTCTAAATGTGGATTCGTTGATATTGCGTTTAGTTGTGACTTAATTTCAACTTTATACACTTGTTGTTAATGGAAAGTATTAAGTTAGATTAATTAAAAGCCCAGAATTAGACAGGGCTAGACAAAAAATAATTCAAAGGTTACCATGTTAAAAATATACTACAAAAAAACAAATACAAAGATAAATTACAAATCAGTTTAATACGTACAATGAAAACAGGAGTGCATATGTAAAGGAAGTAGAGGTGATTTTAGGAGATTTAATTTTCCTCACATTCATTTAATTGGCCTTTCCCAATTGATGAGGACAATGTGTCACGAAAGTGTTTTTTCAGGACCCCATGCAGACGATAGAATCCGGAAGGGAGTGCAACAAACACGGGGAAAGAAGACTAGGAACGGGGCTGGTAGAAGAACAGGGGGCGTGTTGGCGGTGCACTGGTGCTCGGGGGGCGTGCTCCAGGCAAACAAGTCCAAAGGGAGTCCGAAAGGAAATCCAGAATATGCAAAAGTCCAGAGCCGGGTAATCCATTAAAAGAAATAGACGACAAAAGTTAAAAACCGGAGCGGGATCTGGTGAAGGCTTGGAGAGATCAAAAGGGGTAACGGGACCAGGCGCTCCAAGCCCCAGACTCGGCTGGGTCAGGAAGCCGATAGGAGGCCTATGCCCTCGAGCCGCGGGCGTAGGGGGACTTGGTGGTAGGCGGGCCTCCAAGCATCCGTCTTCCAATGCAGAGCCAGGAATGGTGGGATCGTCTGGCTTTTGTAGGGAAGGGCTGGAACAGGAGGCAGGTGCAGAAAATCAACTAAAATGTGAAAGAGATGGAGCGTCCTTAAGGGGGAGGGATTACAATCATGACACAATGGTGAATATCTTTATTACAGTTGGCATGAATGTATTGTAATGTAACATGTACTGTAACATTTTTCCATGTAATATTTTGAACTTTTTACAATTAATTTATTAGGTTTCTACCCAATCCTGAGCAGTGTGAAAGTGTATTTTTATTTCTCTTTGTATTCCCAGGCTCTAATCTGCAACATTAATATTTTCTACCTTTGAAAGCAGTAGAAGCAAGATCATGAAATCACGAGGAACACCCGTCCTAATATAGATTCCTGTATTGCTCTCCTAATGATGTGACTTCACACTTCTCTGCATATATTCATATTCATTTAAGACAAATTTGGACTTTATCAGAACAGGAATAGGAAAATACTGTCAGTAAAGCCCAAACTTAGGTTGATAGCTGAACCCTGTGCATGGCCAGAGAGGTGGTTGGACGAAAATCCAAAAATGAAGCAACAGTGTCCAAATCGTTAGATGATAGAGGAGTCTTGGACGTAAAGCAAAAGGTCGTTATTCAAAGGTCAAGAGAGAATCAGGATTGAAAGGTTGAATGGCCATAGCTGAGAAAATGTGTCAATGGTGAGTGAGGACGGATTGAGGAAAGAGGGTTTAAACAGGAAGGAGCTTGGTATCAATTAGATAGACAGATAAGACTTTATTGATCCCGAAGCGAAATTGATGTAATTGATTAGTGCATGAGTATGTGCGGTGTGTAGTGCAAGTGTGTATGTGGTGATGCCTGCGTGCTTCCATGCGATTTGTGCCAAGTACGCTGAGAAAGACAAAGACATGCGAATACATACATTAGGAAAGTGTACTTTTTTGTTTAGACCAAATCTTAAATTAAATTGTAAAAACAGAATAAAACAACAAAACACACAAAAAAGTGAAAAACAGGAGCTCACAAGGAAATAAAAAGTGCAAGTGTTCAGTCAGATGGTTTGAAATTGAAAGAGTACTGTATCTGACCACGTTGTTACAATGTTTGTACTTATGCACATACTCATCTCCATAAGAGCAATTTCTGCAAAAATGTGCAAGGAAATGTGATCTGAAGCTATCCGAGTCTCTGCTTAATCCTGTGAAATATTAATTTAGTAACTGTAATCCTGCAACATGTTCAATGAGAAATTGAAATTTTACAAAACTGAAGTTTAGAAAGTTTTACATGTACATAAAACAGTGAAACATTCTTTCAAAGTATTATTGTTCTCTTGCTGACTTGAAAAAGCCATCAAAAAGTTACTGTATTCCCACAATGTTTGCACAATTAAAGAAAACTACTGTAACTACTGTATTACAATCCATATACTGTACCACAGATGAAACCTTCATATACTATATGTTACACAGTGCCTTACAAATATATTTGCCCCTCATCCCTTATGTTCTGCAGTTTAAAAATGCACGCAGACTAAATCTCAGAAGAAATGCCATTGTCTTCTTTCTTTTTCAGTATTAACAAGTTTTTAATGTAGGATAACAAATGGCACTGCTCCCTTTGTTTCACAAAATGTAATGATTCCTCCATGTATCAAGGGCTGAGGATGTTAAGGGAAAGGGATGACATACTTTATTTAGCATTGACTGAACTTTACTCTTGAATTTTTAAAAGCTATTTTTTCTAATATAATCCTAGCCAATTTTTCTCTGGCATTTTATTTATCCTTATGTGATGTCACATTGTATATTTATCCAGGAAATAAATACTTTCTTCAAGTTCATAGCAAAGGATACTAAATGCAAATGACTCATCATAAGTATTAATAAAAATTGTAATAAAATTAGCAAGTGACAATGGCAGGATTCTTTGTTTGTGAAAAGGACAGAAATGTGATTTTCTTGTGGTCAGTTTTTAGGATTATACATACATTATGTTCTGATTGTCATGTCCTGTGTGTAAACTATGTGAACAGAAGAAAACTATAATTACCCTTATGCCAAGTGTTGTCTATTTTATTTGAAATAAACTTCTGGAGAAAATTTCTTTGACTGGAATCATGCGTTTGGCTAGATTGTGTGTTGTTGGCACTGAAATCCATGCTTTTCGGCGATGCATTTGTCAAAGGACAGTTACTCAAGCATAGACCATCTGGCCTCCACGTGTTGCTTTGCAAGACAGCAGGCTTGTAAAATTTCCCTTAAAGTCAAAGACAGTAACATGCCAATTAAGATTTGCACTTGAATCTATAATGTATCCAAGTAATTTACACTGACCCTCCAAAATCAGTTCTTCAGATCAGCTGTCTAATTAGTGACAGATGAGATATCAAATCAAATAGCCGGTTATTGTTACTGATTCTGATTTTAATTAGTACATTTTATTATTTTTTTTAAAAGAGAGTAACTGAAATGAAATGTTGATTTCTTTCATTTTAAAGTCAGCTTTGAAACCACGTCTTGTCTCAAAACAAGATGGGAATTATGATGCCTGACGTTCACTTTAGCCACAAGTTATCGCAGTTGTGTGTTTTGGCAATCAGACCAATATTTTGTCACAAATATAATCCCAGTCAATTTTTCTAAACCTTTGATTTGTTAATATTTATTAATGCATTAAACGTTTCAGAATACTAAAATTGAAGCAATGAAATTCATCAAGAAAAATATATCTCTTGACAGCTCAGTAATGCAAGAAAGGTCAGTCTGTTAAACCTGAGAGGTTTTTCAAGGCAATGTGGAAAACTGTACCAAAGTGAACGTTACCAAAAAGACAGGAAAACAGTTCTGTGAAAATGTAATACATTTATCAGAAAAAACAAACACATTTTGTTGATTCTTTAAAAATCATTAATAAATGCATTGTTAATATTACAATCTTTGTGCATCAGACTTTCAATTACACTTGCAGCTTATATTTAAAGAGATGCAAATTTTTATTTAACCTATCTTCATAAAAAAAAGATTAAAACAGATTGGGATGACTGGAGCATTAAATGCAGTTCATGCATTTACATTCTGATAAAATATGTTATAATCAAACTAGAATCAAGTTTAACAATTTTAAATGAATTAAACAAATTATGAAATTTCATGCTTAAAACAACAGCAATAGTTGAGATAAAAAATAGCATAGAATGCATAAGGTTCCTAATATGCAACATTTAAAATAATTTTGTTAGAAAGAAATTAGTCATGGCATAGATACTTCCAAATTAAGAAGTTTATTAAATACTTTGAAGAGGATCTATGTAATGAGGCTTATTTAAATAGATTAGTTTTGATTAGTCTTGCTTTTAATAACCAGGAAAGTCCCTTGGGTAGAGCTTTCTTATTGCATCAGTCAAAGTAATGTAACATTGATAACTGAAAGAAAACAAATGCAGTGTACAATATACTGTAGCTTTTTTGACAATGTATTATAAATCATTTTCAAAATACTTTTCTTAAAGGGTTTTATGTTTGTTCAATTTTATTTTTGTATTTGTCATTTCCTCTTTTAAATGTGTTTTGTTGATGAAAGCACAGCTCATGTAAAACGATAATAAAGCCAACACCGTATGGAACAGACGTACCTACAAAACTGGGACACCTTAAAGAAGTTCATAATTACTGTTTGTACATAGTTTGTTATGAAAATTAAGGTATCCCATGCAGAAGAGGTGGCAGGCTGAAAATGAACAACACGTCATTGAATAACCAAGTATTCATTAAATGATTAATAATCATCATTAAATGATTTTATAGAAGAGGCCATAATATTCAGCTGGCAAAATATTAAAAATAGTTTTCAAGAGTAAGTATCAGTTTACAGTAAGTGGTGATTATAATTATTAGGGAATGTAATAGGAATACTAAAAATATGAATTTAATCTTGCTTCAAATGGAAAGTCTCATGTTAATTAGTATAAAACTGTAATGCAATGATAGACAATTAAAAAAGGTTTAATATGTAATGAATTAAATATGCTGACAGTTTTAATTTTGCCGGAAAATATTTTTTCTTTTATTATTTTACCTCAGAAAAGTGTTTCACACCTGACATGTAAGCACGGTTTCAAATAAAACAAACATACAAATGAAAATAGTCTAAAATAATAATCCCTCACTGCCTTCGTGCAGCTCATGTACACAAATAAATACAATTTGCTTCTTTGTTAAAGCAATCTAAGTGGTCAAATTAGAAACATTTGCTTGGAATTACAGTATAAATCAAATACTCCATGAAGCACTAGAACTGTTTAAGAATCGGTAAAGATTCAATATTCAGTGGCACACGAATGAACTGACGGTCTTAATCACAAGTATTCATTGATTTAATTTAGGGCTATAATACTTTTTTCAAGTTACTCTTTATTTTTAAGTACTGTAAATAGAGTATTTACAAAGTGTTTTGAACACTTTTTTATCATAGTGTTCAGGAGTAAAGGTTCCTAATTAACTATCTGAGTTCAGACAGATGGTGTCAATACTAAAATGTTCACAATATCACTCCAAAAATAATTGACAAAATACAGTACTATACAGTATGTGTTTAACTGAATATGACCACAAATGAGTAAATATTGCATCGATTGCTGACTGTGCTCCTTATCGTACAGATGGAAAATGGTCAGTTATCAATAGCAATGGTTACTGCTATCCCGTGATACTGTAGATTAAAGTAGATACTGTCTGTACAGTACCACAGACATAAAAGACTCAGTCCTTCCATAGATGATTTCTGAAGAGGGGAATCAATGTATTAACTGTATTAACTGAAGTAAGACATGGTGCTTATTGTCTTTAGAACTACTGTATTTGACTTGAAAATGTAAAGCTGTGGTTCAAACATCACAAATACTGTATACAAATACTGTTGTGATGGATTTTTTTTCTAGTTATGTTTTTTACCATTAAAGATTGCATTTTGTAGAAGCAGCAACATTTTGCTGATGTTGTATTTGGCTCCTAATAGTTTCAAGTTTGGAAAGTATATACTGTAACAATCAGCAAATTAGAACATTTATCTAAATAGCCAAAGTGCTTGATAAATCTTTAAACAGCTCTAATTTGTTTAAATTAAACTCACTTTAGCCAAGACTCACTTTAGCCAGAAAAATAAGCAATATTTTTTTTTAATTGTGTAGGAATATATTTTCAAATGAGCCATGAGCTTTGTGCATTATTTCTACTCTATGAACATCTATGGAGCTACGGAAATTATTTTACCTTTTAAAATCCCAAGGAGTCAAATTTGATTACAGTTTTGTCACCCTTTATGCTTTCTCTCGCAACATCTTCAAAGTCCCAAGAAGGAGAAGCAAGAGATGATCGATTATTTTTATAGAGAACGCTGCACTGAAACATTAATTTATGGTCTTCGTGCCAGCAACAGGAAGTATCCTAAAAATACTCAATGATTATATAGACGCCAATGTCTACATTTAGTATAAGTAAAAATTGTGATCTTAGTTACATGTTTGCAAGACTTTAAACCTTCTTGGAACGCAATTATCAAAATAAATAAGTGTCAAAATATTTTAGATATGAAAAAGTACATTTTCTTCTTACAACTCTTTGTCCGGTTCTGTTCCTCATTAATCTGCCTTATATTAAGTAGTTCTGCTGGTGTATCTTCCCTTGTGATGGAATAAGTTTTTGGTGATAAAGAAGAAGCAGTGAATTAGGGTAGCAAGGAACTTAAAATCATAGTTTTGGTTAGTGGAGTTTTTCCGTTTAAAACCTTATTAAAAATTGCTGAGGTAAGTCAGTATACTGCAAATATCCAACACTAGAAATAGCAATATAACAAATGACAGAACAATTAGTAAATTTGTAAATGCATTACCCACTGATAAAAAACAAAACTTACTATGTGCCTACTATTGTGCCAAACAAAGGGCATCAGCTGAGAGTTTGTGTGCTGAAAGTCATCTTTATTTCATATGCATATGGAAGTCTTGCTTTTGGACACAAGACTTAAAAGACAACACTTACAGTGCTCTTTTATATAGTGAAACAAACAATACAAGATACACTCCCACACGACTCTCTACTTGCAATGTGGCTATATATGGTCATTCTAGAAAGCTGACCAGTACATATATTTTCTTCCTCTCGTTTCGGATTGTTTGCCACTATTTGTACTTCGTGGATTTCGAACCACCTTTCTTCTTTTGACCACGAACTCGCCTGACGTACCGGAATGTTCGCCTGCCTTGTCACCTACCTACTCCTGCGTCTGCACAGGATACACATATCTCTTCATTGGGGATTTGTTACAGGGACGGATTTAGTAAAATATAAGTAAAAACTTTTAGTTAATTCCCTCACTACTGTAGTGGCAATGCTTGTTAATAAGACAGAATTAAGTGTTGCTGTGCTTTCCCAAATGAGGCCCCATCTCTCTCTTCATCTCTGTGGTGCAGCCACAGAGAAACTATTCATGCAGGCTGATTTAAAGATGTTTTCTTTTGATAAGGGACAGCTCCCAAATGGGGATGCACTTAGCTAAGCCTGGCTATCATGATCAATGGTCATCCATTGGCGCCTAAAAGTCTGCAAGATTCCAAGGGAGAGCCTCATCCAAGTGGTTTACAACCCCAAGGTCAGAGGGCATGGTTACTCATCATCAGCCAATCAGGAACTGGTAGGGCCGAGTAACCCACGTGGGTCTCTGATGCCCATGAGACTTTCAGCCAATGAACGAGCTGAAGTTCCTCCAGGTAAAAACAGGCAACACAGAGCTCCAAGATTTAAAAAGAGATTATTCTAAGACTTTCTAAAGAGAATTCTAAGGAGAATTCCAGGGGTGCGAGACGATTCCAGGGCAGGATGGCCCAGGAGCAGAAAGGCTCCCAAGGGCAGGACATTCTCGCAGCGTGCCTCCTGACCATCCTAAAACTCAGCCCGGACAACCATGGAACGGCCAGTGTGTCCGAGTGCCAGAACTTTCCTCTGTTCTAAGAGTCTAGAGCGGAGGTTGCCACGAGTAACCAGAGGATCCACCCGAGGTTAGCACCAGCAGCAAGCCTCGTGAACAGGTCGGAACTGTGGACAGCTGAATCACTATTCAGAACTAGCGCTTCATCAGGAACGAACCGGTCCTCTTCCTGACTTGCTGGGACCCACAGTCATCTTTTCTCCTGTGCACAAACATCGCTAGTTAAAGCCAACACTAACTAGCCGGTCAGTGAGCATCAGCAGCGCACCGTCGCAAGCCGCACAGCACAGCCTGGCACGGAGCCAGAGAGCCCGCAGGAGATCTGAATCCCCAGAGATTGGATGAGTATTCAACTTCAATGCATTACAGCTCGAGAATTCAATTGTTATCCCAACCAGTTGATATCAATTTAATTCCTAAGAGTTATGTACTTGTTTTGAGTATCTAATGTAGAAGTTGTAACCAAGTTCAATTACGAAACGGTCTAAATGAATGATATACTAAACGTATGTCCTCTTGATATATGTAACTCTTCGTAACTGATTGAATATATACCTTTTGTATTCTGATAACCCTCTCGATAAGATCTGTTAGGTTTACATGCATATTCTATGTATTAATAAATGTATCCTCGTGTATTAGTACCTGTGTGTGTGCGTTGTTTGAGTTATATCGCAAGGTTGGATTCTAAAGCCATTAAAAGAATCAATTTTGTGATTTACTGCTACAATTAATAATTGTCCCAGTAAATGCCCAAACCCCTACAGAACTGGTGCCTCGTGAGAGCACACTACACTACCTATTCAGAAAGACTCATGTAAAATGAGAGTGCTACGCTACAGTGTAAAGCTGCCTACATACTGTACTTGAATATCACTACTTGCTTCCAAAGAAGTCATCATCTTTGATATCAGCAACCCATATTCAGATATGAAGTTGTGTTATAAACTTCCATCCATCCATTTTCTAACTGCTTCATCCAATTCAGAGTCAGAGCCTGTCTCGGCAAGCAACGGGCGCAAGGCAGAATACATGTTTTAAACATATAAATAATATAATATTTAATTTAAATAATTATCCATAACCAAAATCAAAAAGCTAAAAGGCTCTTTTTTTTTCAAATAACAGTACATTACACTAAGGATCAGCAAATCCCAGCGTGGGTGCCAGTGTAGAGGCTGAATCTAATTTGCTTGGTGTGCCAATCCCTTTTCATATCATGCTTTCACATAAACTTCCCAAAAGAGACTGAAGAATAATAAAATGGTGCCTAATACATAATACTGTACATCCAAGAATAGGAAAGTTTTCATTAATGAAAACCCTAAATAGCTACTTAGAATATGTATCCCGTGCACAAGTCAGAACATTTAATGAGTACTATTGGTGTCAAATAGTCTTGAGATATTTGACCATGAATTTCAATAAATTTTATGGTTATGACCATAGAATATATTTCTCAGATTAGGATTCCTATGTGTATTTAATTATGGAACATTAATTTAATTATGGACAATAATAATTAGGACAGCACAAGCTTCCACCAGTGTCCTCTAAAGCACACTAGACTCCTGTTTGTCTTCATGTCCATTGCTTTAACTGATATTTTCTCTTTTTTGGGGGTGTTCTGCATAGAATCCATTCTCATCCATTCCACTTGCTAAAGCAGCTGTAGTATGCTTTAGAAAGTGGTGACTCAGTACTAGTTAATATCCTACTTCTACGTCAGTGCAGATGACCTCAGGCTACTCTTTCTGGGTTGACGCAATGTCTTTCACTTTCTACCACATAACTCCAATCTCATCAATCCTGTTAGGGAATTAAAAGAAACTACGGAAATGGCGTTGTTGAAGAAATGTTCGAGAGAAGGTCAAATTATAATTTTGCACAGTTGCTCTCGTATCCATGAATAGTTATATACTGTGCAAACCTTTGCACTGGTCTTTTCCAGCACGTCTCCCTCTAATACATCTTCCTCCTTGAAACACCCTCCCTTGTTCATTCCTCGTAAATGATGGGGGCCAGAGCTGTCATTTCCTCAGCCAGATGCGTTAATGCATTTATTAAATATGTAATGTGTAAACAATATATATACAAAATATGTACTTACTTTACATTTGTCATCTTTTCTAATCATAATTAGAATTTGACCAAGTAACTGAACTGAAAGGCAAATATTGAAAAGTTTCAGCTATCATTTATTTAAGCAGTTATTGCATTTTTTTAGGCAGAAGCAGCAACGTTTGACTTTTCGTAGTTTTGTTTTATCTTTGTCACAAAGGTGTTTGATGTTGTATATTAGAATATTGGAATATTAGAAAACGGTGTTAGTCACTTACAAACACAAACTTGAGGTAAATGAAAAATGAAAAGGAAATTCTGACCTGCATCTGACTCTTAAAATTTGATTTAAAAAAACACCTTAAAAAGGATTGATATTAATCCTTGAAACAACTGCAATTAAGAGGTGTCATTTTCTGTCTGTCCTTTACCAGTATCTTGTCAATTCTTTCTAAATTCTGTCCAATAGACAAACAAAAATATTTTGATATTCCAAATAATGCAGGTAATATGAATGGGATGAGAATCC
Source organism: Atractosteus spatula (assembly GCF_055471065.1). Classification (NCBI taxonomy): domain Eukaryota; kingdom Metazoa; phylum Chordata; class Actinopteri; order Semionotiformes; family Lepisosteidae; genus Atractosteus; species Atractosteus spatula. Next base: position 61,194,602 of record NC_142707.1, read on the forward strand.
TGTAGTGCATGCTCAGTAGAAAATATTTTAACAGACAATACACAGGAAAAAAGAAAGCAAATCAAGGTGTTATCACCTGTGGTTTTACATGGGAAAAATCTCATTTTCACTTATGTAATGTAGAATACAAAGCTAATTTTGTAGAAAATATGTATCATCAAGCCATCAAGCTGTTTTATAAGATGTGAGTTTCCTGATTCATTCTAATAAATTAGGGCGGATGTCAATTCACCTAACTGGATAATATACTGAACATAATGCACAAGAAAACATCCATATTTTTTTTATAAAGGCATATTTTCCCTACAGTAGTTAGAAAAACATTAAAATGTATTATTCTTTACTTAAAGAGTAATCATATAGTGTAGATCAAGAATTGCTTGAAGGAATTACATCGTGAGCAAATTGTTTCTTTTCTCTGGTTAATGTCTATGTAAAAATATGCATAAAACATTATTTCTCAACCCCCCCAAAAAGGTACATAAATCAGATGTTTAAATATATTAAAACACAGTGATATGTGTCATACTGATTTTTTTTATTATAATTAAAGCAGTTTCTATAGGGATTAAAAGAAAACTATACAGTACTGTAAAAATGATAAAAATGAAATAATTACAGCATTTTAATACATATATTTGGATTTCAGTACTGGACCTGTAAATACCTATTGACGGTATTGAGTTAAAATTCCATTTTGATCAAGCAGAATATTCTAATCACGTATTTCATTTCAGCAAAGTTTGACATAATTTTGCAGCTGGTGTTTGTCTTTCTCACAATACATGACCCATTAATACGTGTAGGTAGACTATTCCCAGAGAAATTAAATGGATAAGTGCAATTGGATTGAATTCTAACTGTAGGCTTCAGAAGATATCTCAATGATATCGGTTTTCATTTAAAAATTCCCTTATGAATAAAATTGCTAGATCTCATTTATGATTCCCCTTATTTTAATTTACAATTGTTTTACTAATCAAAGTGTACATCTTCAAATCAAGTTCATTACAGTGTGTATCTATGAATTAAGAATATAGTTCTTACTAACAGTACAATTCAAATAAAAAATGGTACTGGATGTGGTGCTATAAGGCAGTTTTACAGATTGTAGCAGGATATAGAGATTTAGGAAAGGAGAATGAATCAGAAAAGCAATAAGATTTGCTTGTGAAATATAAAATTGGTAGCAACCCATTTCCATGGATACATATGAATCATAGCCTAGACCAAATGAAAGGTTTTATTGCTACTTATTTTTAGCATCCACACACTTCTTTCTGATATTCACAAAGGATAAAATGCATGGTGGGGGGTCCTGCCAGTATTTTTCCCTGGAACAACTTGCTCACCAAAAAACTGGATAGTTTCTGAGACACAGTTATGTCCTCTTTCAGGGCCTTATGAAATTTTTAATGAGAAATCAGTGTCCCCTGCACACCAATATCACAAATTGATGACTCGTGTTATATGTATGTGATACAGGTGCTTTTCATAATCTGTGAACATTGACTGTGTCTGCATTGTTTTTTATTGTGAAGAGGTACAGGTGTATATACAGTACTGTATGGTACCACACATAAGTAATTTGCTTAAACTTATCTTATATCGGTGAATCCTATTCATGGCATCAAAACCTTTTCTTTAGTTTGACCCAAACCTTCTAAACCTTACCCTATATCCTGAAGGAATAACGAAAAAACTGACAGTAATAGTGGAGTCACTGCAAGGATGATGGTGAGGTGGAGAAAGGAGAATGATGATGCATGAGTGAACAGAAGTGGGTGAGATCAGGATCTAACCTCCTCCCAATCTTTCACTGATAAGTTACTGTAGCTTTAACAGTTTGACCCAAATCCTAATTGAGATGGAGTAAGAGGTGTGATCTGAATTAGTTAAGCTTCCTAGGCTGAACTCACCTGGCTGAGGGAACAAGGCCGTCTTAATCTCCAAAAGAGTGAGAGAGAACCTCATACTGCAAAACAAATGCAGAATCATTCAGCTGCAGAGTTTATTCTGAAGATGCTTAGAAGTATATAACATCAGAGTTGGATAGGCTTTAGGAGAGTAGTGTAAAAGGGACTGAAGTGATTCCTCACTGAGTGCACAGGAGAATGCACCACTCCAGAAGAAATGGCAAGAAAAGTGTGTGGAAGTGAGGGTGGCTTTAACTAACACATTGATGTCAGTGCAGGAACTGGTGGCAAGTACTGTAAATAGAAATCAGTAGATTTTCAATGATGTACAGAGAGTTGGAAGGGATGACTACTGTCAGTGTAATCACTATTTGGAATGCAGATTCTAGAAGACTTGGGGGCACTGCGTTCTGAAGAATGATGTTCCGAGAGAGGGGGCTGCCAGGTCTGTAGAAAGAGAAGGATGGAGGAGAAAACAGGAGGCCAAGACTACATCTGGTAGGATGCCAGCGACGAAGGGGGTTAGAGGATTGGAACCCATTGCCACTTCTGCATGGGCTCTGACCAGAACACCCAAAAGATGAGGGACCGTGGTCCAAAACGCCAAGGGCAGCAAAGAATTGTGTAGGAAAACACAATTTACAACACAGGAGGGTTAAAAATTGTGATGAGCCAAGGGAGAGGGACAGACAGAATGATGTATAGTTTTAATACAGTTGGGTCCTCTAGTGTTATGGTATTTATAAACAGAAGTGGAGAAGTGAACATAATTAAGGTTTAATTCCTTCCCAACTTTAAAACAGAACTCTATTAATTTGACTAATGGAGTGGCTTGATGACATTTTCCCTGTCCATTTCAAATTGTTCTCACCGTGTGCACATTCTATGGTTTACTCAACATGTGCAAAATGAGCATCAGTCTTGGTCCCAATGCTGGCTGCACCTTTCATACAGTCACGACATTATTGCACAATATTTTGACATTTGCCATTGTATTTTGTACATTTGCAAGTTATTGCTATGATCATGTGCAATTTCAAAATGATCTTTAGAATTTATGGATGATAACATTTCAATAGATTTTTTTTTTGTTTGCATACAACTTAAAAACAAGACTTAAATGCGGTTTTAATTTCCTGCAAGACTCTCTGAAATATTCTTCCACTGAACATTACAGTACGATTACTGTCAAAACTGAGCGTTAAGGATGACAGCTTCTTTCAACGGTACCCTTTCTTGTTCCTTTATAAACTTTTTTTAGAAGGTTTTCACTCTTCAGTTGTGTGTAAAAAAGCCCCATTCCAAAATGCTCCTTTACTTCTTTCCAAATGACCTTCATTAGTTTCTGGTGCCCACGCACCATATGGCATTGGGGGAAATTTGCTACAGGTTCTACCTCTGCCATACACATTCAATCTCTTATTGAGGAAAGGGTGCTATTAATTTATTGCATTCAATACATTTGCTCACTCCATTAATGTGAATTACAGAGTGACATTTCTTGTTAGTAATGAAGATGGAGAGATGTAAATCCTTCAGTGTACTAAGTGAGGATTGCTCACAGATCATGTATTCAATACTCTTGTGTATTTCGTGATTTTAGCTTGGATGGAGTTCATTCAAATTTTAATGTGTTAGCAAACAGGGGATTGAGCCAAAGCATTGATGCATGTAAGGGGATGAAGTCTAATGCTTTAACTTAGGCTCTCACTTGAACATAAAATTACAAACAGGCCAATGTTAAGTGTCAGATTTGATGTCTCTCTAGAGAAGACAGAGCTACTGTACAAAACAGAGAGCTCTTTTTAGAGCTACTCTTTTCCAGGCGTGAGTCTGAAATCCATTGCCCCTGTTTTTAATTATTAGTTTATTAAATCAGTCTATATTTCTGCTTTGCTACAAGATTTTCCCCTTGTTTGCTTTGACATTTTCTACCGACAAACATAGACATTTCAAGCTTTAGTTAGGAACTGCAATACATTCCTTGTCTTATGTTTTGCCTTCATTACCTATGTATTTTTGCCAAGTTTCTTTTAATTTAATTTAATAAAATAATAAAAAAAATATTTTCTTTCTTTTCTCCTTCTGAGGAGCTCACTCTTTTCTCTGTTGCTTGCACTGTTTTTGTTACACGCACTATCCTTTTCTCCCTTTCAACATTTTTAAACATTTTTTCTACCTCATGTGTTAAGTAGAAATCCAAGAGGAAAAAGAGACAGGGAGCAGCAAGCATCTATTATTTGGGCTGCACTGTAGTTCACATTACAGCCTTTCTCCTTGATTACTTGCCTACTTCTGGTCCTCTTCACCTGCTTCTGGGTTTGTTGGCATATGGGACCTGTAATTCTCATCCCCCTCAACTCTCCAGAAATGGACTACAGCCTCCACTGGAAGCCCCCCTCCCCACCCCCCCCACCGTATCCTATACCTCCACATATCTTAGTATCTCCATGTATCTAGTGCTTCTATGCACCCCTCTCTCCTGCACCTCCATCGCCCACAACTGCTCCCCCTCTATACAGTACCTTTGTGCACCTCTCTATAGTGTGGCTCTGTGGACCTACTGTACATATTTCATAGTGACACCATTTTTTGCACCTCTGTGGCACCTACAGCTAGCGACACTCGGTTGCGTAGCATGCTGCTAATCCAGAAAACACTAACACATACAGCAGGCTGCTTACTGCAGGATCAGGAGAGCCTTCTAAGACTGTTTCTCTTTCACAGAGGGATTTCTTCTCATGAGAGTCTAGACAGCCAGCTTAAATAAGATGGCTCACAGCTGCAGCCCATTGACACACCAGCTCCCTGAAGCTGCGACCTCTGAGGCTAATGTCATCTAACAACTTGTAACAACAATATACAAACAGTCGTTCATGCCACACAAATGCACAAATACTGTAGATACTTTGTTATACTTTTCTAAAAAAATATTGAATTTCCTAAAAAAATAATTTTACACAGATATTGTTAGTGTAAACATGATATTGTTTTATGTGAAAATGATTAGAAACCTGTGTATTTAGATTAATGGGGAGTTTATAAGTTTGCTCATGATCTAGGAGGGAATGTGAGACATAGTGCAAAATTAAAGTCTTACAAGTGGGTAAATGCTACAATAACTGAAATGTACACCTACCTGGCTACTGCTCTGCGTATGGGTTGAAAAAAGTAACTAAAGGAATACAGGTCTACTGATTCGATTCAGGAATAACATGTCCTTTCAATTACTAGCTTGATTGCTTCTTTCCATTTGTGAAGGCACTTCAGTACTGCACAAACCAGTGACTGTCTGAATAAAATCTGAAAAATAGTCAGTGACCTGTAGGAAAGATCTGCTTGAGACCTGCATATAGAGGGCCACTTACGGTATGTTTTGGAATGTCATTCAGATACTGTAGTACTCAAAACATAATCATTTTGACATAAAACCCTTTGCTTTGAATTTGCAATGTCAAAATTTAGATGTTTGAAATTCTGAATGTTATAGTGGTTGAACAGCCGCTATTATCCTTGAGCCAAATATCGGAGTTTCTGGGTCAGTGTTTCTTGTACATCACAGGTTGTACATGGACAATGAGCTACTCCACACTATTAACTAGGATCTACCAACTGAACATGGTCCACTTCACAAGAGCTATAGCAGCCACCTCTGTCTTACAGACAGAACAGCATTCTCATTTTGAGGACTACTGTAGGTATTTTGGCTCTGGCTTCACTCACACCTTTATTTAAATATTTCTTGTTCGGCCTACCACATAACATCCATTGTTTGGAAGTGACTCTCAAAATTGTAAAGGATCAGAAGGTTACTACCATAAGAGAAATGTACTGTATCCACTAGGCTGCTCAGACAGGTAAACCAAGTGTGTTTCTTTTGAAAAAAAAATACAATCTCTTAGAAAACAAAAGGTTAACCTATACGTCTTTTAGTTCCCACCACCCATTTCATGTTTGAGAAGCATTAAATGACATACTTATATCCATTTTACATTTAGACTGAATATTGCCAAGTCTATTAACTGTCATGTTAAGCTAAAGTCAGTTTAAGAAGAAGGTATATAGCCTCTTAATAATGAATACAGTATGTCTCAGTACAGTGCCTTTAAAAGTGCCAACTCATCTGTTTCTTTTGCATTGATTTTTTATACAGCATGTTTGAAAAGGACAAGTTATTCAATGGTAACAAATTGCCTAACACTCATCTATCACATAGCTCATTACACTGCTGCCATCCCTAGTCAAAGATAAAAGACCATCCTCTGGAGATCTTTGCTTTTGTCAGCAGATTTGCTCATATCTTATTTATATTATCCCGATTTTCTAGATACTGGCAAGTCCAGATTATTATCATCATCCAAAATGTCTCCAAATTCCTCAGACATGGCAGTAACATTATAATACAGCATACTTAATAATCATCAATACTCCATATTTCTAATCATAGTCATCTATTAATATTATAACAACGTTTACCATGACCTCACCATTTATTCATCTTCATTATCCCTATCCCAATATATGAAATACAACCAGGTTGGATTCATTTTAAGTTCATATGCAATCTGAATTTTGATCCTTATCTTTTGCTGTTTACTTCATCGGAGATTTACTTAAGACTTAGACTGAGATTAGGGCTCCTTTTGATCCTCTACATCTTCCCACAAGTTAACTTAACACCTACCCCGCTACACAAATACAACCAAACAAAATCCATTGTTCCAAACCTTCTTAGTGAGGCAATCGAGATGGAAAGTACAAACACTGTTAACCTTGCTGAAGCTCCGTGCCCCCCCCCAAGTCAGAACAATTTAATAAAATGAATCTGATGGTAGCGCACGTAATGCAGAGGGTCAATAACTCCATAGAACAAGACTTAAAATAGTTCTTTACACACTGTCTTTATATCCCTTTCATTTTTTATTTTCTTTGTTTCCTTCAAACCGACCATCTAGCAAGGCTTTGGTGAATGCTTTTGATTATACTTTTTCACAAGTTGCATAAGGAGGTATCCAAAGATTTTTAAACACATCCTGATGACAATCATAGTGCCAGCTCTGTGCTACAGAATGAGCAATGAATGGCTTTTTCTTCTGCTCGATGGCTTTTCTCAAATTATTCATCCCACTTGCTTAAACCATTCCCCTAGGTGAGTAATATAAAGAGCTTTATATTGCAGGTATTTGTTCAGCAGGATCTATTTGTGGTCACAGAAAGTTTAAGTGTGGAACTTCGTGGGTAGCAGAAACTAATAGTATGTACAGTGCATGGGTTTTTATTTAGTTTTAGGGTTTCTGTGGTGGTACTGTAATCAGGAAAACACATTTTAGCTGTTTCCTTAAGATTTCATAGAGCTGCTAACTGATTTCCTTCTGTTTGTGCTGATCTTGAGCACTGAGGCATCATGCAGTCGATCTTGCCGCCAACTTGAATGCCCTGTACACAAATAATCACGGATGTTTATCAATATTTTTTTACAGAAAATACCAGCCTTTGCCTCTGTCTAAACCTTTTCTTTTATTAAGGTTTAGACTTACAGTTTGGTGACACCAGCAGTGTGTATACCCTCGGGCAATCATTAACTAATGCGTCACCACAGTTAATTTAAAAATAAGGAAGGCCGTATGCTAATTTTTTGTGAGATCCATACTTTTACAGGACAGCTGTAATTATTGTTCTAGAGCCGAGAGAAGAAATTGGAACTCAGTTCAATGCAAATCATTGAACGAATATCCAGTTAAACGAGACATGTACCGGCTTGATGTGGAGAATTGAATTATTTGTTCTAGGCATCCATTTGTCTAAAGAAAGAGTATTAACAAATGCGAATACATTCAAAGGCTGTGCAGAATTATCAACAAGCCGCTTAGCACCATCTGGAGGAAAGTTAGCTTATTTTCAAAATCTTCTAACTCGGTACCTAGAGCACATACTGTATCATAAGGACAGTATCACCCGGCTAAATCTGACCAGCAAACACTAAACCCAAATTCCCTCACATTAAAAAAAGAGTTGACCGGTCATTGAATCTAACAGGACCCATGTGTTGAAACAGCAGATGTCGTGTACCGAATATTATTTAAAAGACTACTGCATTGAGAGCGGGTAAAATACAGGGATCTGTTGCAGAAAAGATGATACCTGTGCGGTAAATCTCCGCTTTTTAAGCCTGTAAACTTTGGATTTATAAGCATGTTTCAAAACTCGGGGGAAATTGAATGGTGAGTGGATTTTTTTAAACACTTCACGCGCCAGAACGCATCTCGTTTTCAGAGGACACTGAAACAAAGAAGCAGCGCAGGCCAATCGGAATCAAATATTTATATATAATTGATTTCCTGCTAAGAGGAACACGCAGCCGTTTCGTACTGAAATTAAGCGTCAGTAAACAGGGGAAATAGCTCACCTACTGTAAGTGCCAAAAGCCAAGTACTGAAAACATGGAGGTCCTGCCCTGTGTATAATCTTGGAAAGCCGCCAGCGGTGCTGCAGAATGTTAGTTTTTTTTTTAACACGCAAGTCTCGTGCAGGTAGACTTGATTGAGCGAAGAAGGCGAACTTAATCTTCCGAGGTTCATGCAAGAGGAGCTATCCATGGTGATGAAGCATTTCTGCTGTCCTTTACTGTCATCAAATGATAGCATCTTTTCGCAGGTAACACTTAAGTGGACCTACAAACAGGGCAAGTATCCGATTCGGAGCAGTAGTATTTATTCTTGCAAGGGGGGCAGCCTTCGTGTTCTCTCGTAGTGTGCAACACTTGACGTGAAGAACAAGAGAACCGCAGTCGCGCAGCTTGGATGATAAAGAAAATCGGCAAGGGCACACAGACATGAAAGCAGAAAAGGGACTACGTGCGTTTGTTTCAGACTCGAAAAAGCAACGAGATATTTCAGATGTGACGTCGACATCCATTACTTTCTGTGCATTTCCACTTGCTTTCCATAACGACGACGTTTGGATCCAAAGCCATGTTATCGCCACGATCCCAAAAGAAAAAGTTAATATGATTTCATTTGTAACGTACTTGAAGTTGATTGAAGAGTAGCTTTGGGATACTGAGCTGCAGACAAATCCAATGAAACCTGCTAACAGGTCCTGTCGAAATTAAATGCACGGATGATCTGGAAAAGAAACGATTTGCAAAATATATAAAATACACGATGTTCACAGCATTAATATAACTGCCGTGGTTACCATGGTTAATAGCGCAATAAGTTAACTGGGAAAAACTAGTGGATTTCTGTCTGGAAGCGAACTTTTTTTTCAAGAGGAAAAATAAAATAAAGGAAGGCATGGCACAAGTCCCTATTTATGTGAACTGTATTGCGCTGGTGCTTTCTAGCTGTAACGTCCTTTTGGTGGAAGCAAGTAAGTGACTAATTTATTCTTTCAGTCAATGTTTTGCTTCGTAGAAGGCTTAAAGTTGCAGGATAATTCACAGTAAATGGATGAAAGGTCACTGTTTAACAGGTTTTTCCTTCAATATACAGTAACAATTGACTACATTTTTACGTTGAAATAAAACCTAATGTTGACACATTTCTTTTCAGTCTGTCGAAAAAAAAATCAATTTAATCTTAAATTTAGTTTTACAGACCACGTTCCGCACGACCTGCATGGCGTCACAGCAGCAGCAATATAAGGAGAACTCACTTCTAGGAAAAAATATAAAGTTAAAACTGCTGTATCATAATCATTTCTGTATTTTTTTCTTGCGATTGAAAATCACAATTTCAAAAATTGTTACCGTAGCTGACAGCCAATCACGAAATCAAATTATGAATCGATGTTATCCAGTAGTTTGGTTTTAATCTGCCTTTCAGTTCTTGTCTTTGTTTAGTACCGAAAGGTCAAATGCTTCGGATTTAAGAAGTCTTTGATAGGTTTTTCATAACTGATATTATGAAAAGAAATATTATTTTTGATGTACAGTATGTAGTGTGTGAAAACGTTTTCTGATGCAAGATGCAGCATTGATTCAAATTTATCTCGCAAGAAAGAAAACAGCACTTTTAAAATACAGTACTTTAGTAAAGCTCATATCTGGGCAATTAAGTAATCACATTAATAATATTACCTATATGTTGATATACTGTACGGTATAGTCGTCTTAAGTTACATCTTCTTGGAATAACATTACAGAAGCAATGTGATCTACATATACAGTACTAACTACAGTACATTTGTTCAAACAATATCAGTTAAATTTGCTTTAGAGCCTAGCAGCTCTTTTGTTAGAATTGATGAAGCTCTAAACCAAACAAACAGGAAATGCAATCTAAAATTAATCAGATAAATTTAGTTAGATAAATACATTGTTGATTCTGTTAATTAAAGTTTATTTTCTTAACTTTGCTAGGTAGGGTTAGTTTAGTGGTACTGTAAGTAGGGTTAACCAAGAGCTCTGAACAATACCCAAACTGTAAAAATGTCACACTTTCCCTCTTTTAAGGTATTTGTTAAATATGGTGGAAGATAAAATTATCTACTAAGGAAAATGGAAACCATGAACTAAAGAGTTAAGATCAGTAAGCCTAGAGATTTTTATTATGCCCCAGACATGTAATAATTGTATTGACTATAGCTGCAAATCTGTCAAAAAACAGTAACTCAATAACGGTTACTGTACTTTATGTAAGTTGGTTATTTGTATCTGGGGATCCTTAAGGTGAAGGGTTTGGGTTTAGTCCTGTGTACAGCTCATTACAGGTTCTCGAATTCCCAGAAGTAGACCTATTACACACTACTGACACTATGAGATGGCGGAGGTGGGTACATTAGCTTAATTGGAGACTAGCACTTGCTTACTCCACTCAATATTGTGGGTGTTAGTAATAGGTTTTGAGAGCTCCCAAACACTGACTTTGTGCTAATAAGCCTCTATTTTTTATTTATTTTTGCAATATCAAATTCACAGTCAATCTTTGGGTTTTATTTACCTGGGTATTAAGAGCTTCTCTAATTTTCAGCAGAATCGTTAAGAGAATACACATGTGAGGCTGAATACAATTAAAGCAAATTTGTCTAGCTAATCTTACAATCCAGAATCTTTCATCCTCTGCACACGAGGTCAGGATTGTAGCCCTCTTGATTCCAGTCATTGCAAAGTCATTGGGAATTTGAAGAAAAATCACCCTCATTTAGGAATCCCCCACAATTTCCTTTTTCACTGGTTTGGATTAATTGGATTCTCAGCACTTTACATATCCATCCTGGTTTACAAGAACTGTTTGTACACTTGGTGACATGTTTTATGTCTGCGGGCTGGGCAAGTTTCATGAGGGAGTGAATCGTTCTCACTGGATTTTCCTATATTTATATACCCCAGACTCTGCACAACCTTTTACACCTATGGGAGACATGTGACATTCCCTTAGCCACCCACACAGTGGCTGATCTAATTGATTTAACATCACCACAAGGGGTCTAATCTTATCTCCACATGACCTCTTTTGTCTACAGTACAATGAATCTGCTCTCAATTAAATGTGTAAAATACTTTTGAATGTGTTAGATACTTAAATAAATGGGATAGTAGTATGGATTGGGATGTGTCTTTAACAATACTTTTGTCTTCTATTAAAAATGTTACGTTTCACCTCGTCCATTTGAAATGTGTGTGAAGTACACAATACCTTACTGGTGGTTCCAGATAAACATGGATCTTAACCCTCTCGGGTACACAGGAACTCCTGGTTTTCATAAGACGTATCTATAAACATTGTGATGAGGGTCCTATCATAGAGGACTGATACAGTATATGGCACAAACACCCTTTCAGATATGAGTGGTGTGACTGTGTTACTGACTCCTTGACTGTTCCTTCTCACTGATGATTCCCAAGCTACTACAGTATCAGTCTTCAAGTATGATGTCTTTTGTTCGTGGGTTTAACTTCTGCCAGGGTATCTATTTAAGGCTGGGTGAGATACCCTTAAACAACACTTGGTTGCGTGTATGTTAAATGTATTTGCAAAAATTGTTCTTCCGGAAAGAAGTATGACTAATTTATGAGTTCATAATTCTAGCTTGGTTAGATGCCTTTTCTCCTTTTTGCAGTTTGTTTAATTATTGTTGAATTGTAATCATTTGTTGTGTGAGTTACCCTCCATTTTTGTATATTTTGTATTGGGTGCACTGTGGTGTTTTGTTTTACGATTGATAAAAAAATGCTTTAATAAATTATCCCAAATAAAATACCTGTGGAGAATGGAATTGACATCAATAATCTGGGTGTAGAGGGGATATTTCATATAATACAGTAACCACCATTGATGTCATAAGGTACAGAATAAGAATCTAATATACAAAAGAGTTACTTGTAGTCATTTTTAGGAGCTACTCAGTACTTTCTTTTCAATAAAATGTTTACAAAAACATTATGATGAAGCATTAAGGCCCTTGAGGGCCCTTGTTGTTTGTCATTTTATTCACCTATTTAAGAATTAGTGATAGGTATGGATAGGTTAAACAAATAATCCCACTGAATGATATTTCTAATTTTCTGTCCATACTGTACATGTGTGACAAGTGGAGCCCTCCCTCCCCCTGCCAGGATTCTAGCTCAGTTCCTCAAAACTCCGAGCATCAACACCACTATCAAGGCAGCAGATAACTCTTCCACGCTTAAAGATCGTGTCTTTGGCCACAGTAGAGATTTACAATTTCTAGCTTTTAGAGAGGGGCGATGTCACTTTTGTAACTTGTTCATTCCACTGAGCCCTAGGTTACATGTACTTAGAAAATACACCATGCCTGGCCATTTTTGTTAATTTCCCCATGCAATATAATACTACTTTTACAAATATAAAGAACAATACATACAGTTAAATTATATGTTTAACTATTGTAACTTTATATTGGCCTGTGAAAATCTATTTGACTATAAATTGTCCATGTCAACAAGAAAGTGCCATCTTTACAAGTGCACTAATGTGTACAGTACTGCATTAACAGAGGAAGAAAGGCAGGGATTCTGCAATTAATTTGACATTAATGAGCATCATGTACCACACCTGCTGTGAAGCCATTAGAGTGCAAAGTACATCACATAATATACTGTGTACTGTATATCATATCATAATCTGGCATTATTGTATTCAGCAAAGCAAAATTGAAACTGCTTTCTTTTGAGGAATTGTTTTTGTCTTTGCTTTTAACTTTTTTCTCATGCTTTCTTTTTCTTCAAAAGCATTTTTACTGAGTATCCTTCTGAGTGGTTCAACCAGTGACCAATAATCAACACATCAGTGCTTTGATCCTAGACTATCTCATTAGCTATCTTTGCCTGGGATTCCCAAGTGTGGCACAACACCTGATCAAGTACTACCAGGGTAAGATGGTCTTGGTCTGTTGCTTAGTTTATCCACAGCTTGTTGTACTCCTGGGACCTCCTCACCGTGGTGAATGGCTTTGATATGCAAAGGTGACAGAAGAGTTTTTCAGCAGTAGACAAGCTTTGGTGGCAAAGTGAGTCATTAATAATGAGTGATTTAACGTTTTGGTGAGCATGAAGAAAACAACACGTCCAAGTTTCATAATGTTTTGTTGAAGGTTAACATTGGGTGTTGTCTTTTCTATTCTTTTGTTCCATAAGTCACATTATTTATAAAAGTACATTTTAATAAAACTTACACATATATTACACACATACTTTCACCTATGTTATTACATATAGAAATTTCTTGTTGTAAAATTAAAACTGTTGAATGGCCGTTAGGATTAGCATTGTGGCACAGTGGTTAGCATTGCTGCCTCACATTTCTGGGGCTTGGTTTCAGTTCCTGATGAACCCTCCGCATGGAGTTTGTAAACTTTGCCTGTGCTTGGGTAGGTCTGGTCTCCTCCCACAGTCCAAAGACATACAGTACTGATAGGTTAAGTGGCCTCTGGGAATATTGGCCCTAGTGTGAGAGTGTGTGTGTTTATGACCCTATCTGTGTCTTTGTGTGTTCTGAGTCCCGTCCATGGTCTATTCTGTCTTGCACCCACTGCCTGCCAGGATAGGAGCTCCATGAAGTTGGCACCTCTTCAAACGATTAAGTGATGTGATGTCACTTTCCCAAAGAAATAAGGCGCTATATCACAGAAACAAAAGCACCTAGTTTCAACAGCATAAACCACCAGAAATGGAGTACAAACAAAATGTGGTCGGTTTCATTGTCTGTGCTGTTCGTAGGGATGCCAACTTCACAGAGCTTGGGATAGGCACCAGCTCCCCCATGATCCTGTATTGAATAAAGTGGTTAGAAAATGGGCAGATGGAAAGCCAGTTTAACTGTTTCAAACAACCTCACAGAAATTACAAGATTTGAACAGTATATAATGTAATAAATCTCAAGAAAGACTCAAGTGCCAGCACAGCCATTTTTTATCATCTTATTTCAGCCTTTGATTTGAAAGGCTCAGAATAGGTGATTCTGCCAGTCCTTGTGAAACACTTGCATTATTAAAGCATTCACATTGAGTTAGCTCTCAATTAGTTAAATGGAAAGAGATAGTAATGCACTATAAATTAAGATCAACAAATAAAACTCCTTATACAAACATCCTCAAATCCAAAATTCAATTCTGGACTCCCACCCTAGAGACTACTAAAATGATACCCTAGTCAAGTACAAATACAGGTACACCAGTCAGTTTTATAGGGAGTATCTATTTGTACATAATACAGAATGCAAATAATTGTAGAGATCTGATGAGACAAACTAACATGTGTTCAGTTATTGAGTTTGATGAGGCAATATAATTTTGCAGCCATATTTACTATACTTACCTTAACCTGCAAAATCAATAGTATATTTTTTGTTTTATTTTTTCTTTTATTGCAGCATTTAACCCTGTGTCTGTGGAGCAAAGTTAGGTCATGAGTTTTTTGGTATTTCATAGCATTATGATTAAAGTTCAGTTTTCTCTTGGGTCCTACTCAGTGTTTGTACCCTTGTTGTACAATAATCTTGTTTTACCAAATCAGCTGTGTGTGGTTTGTTTTAGACATCTAGTTACTGTAGGAAACAAAAATAAACAAAATACTGTAAATCAGAATGAAACCTGAAACCTTTCAGATTATATGAAAAATGTTACATGGCAATAAATTGCCTTTAAATTATGCTGACATTTAAGTCATTTTAGGACATTTAAGTGTTTTGGGATTTTGGCTAATAATGTATCTAGAGGTTGCTGTAATAAATTGTTTATAATACATCTGTGTATAACTATTCTAATTTCATCTTAAATGTGTACAAAAATAATTCTTATGCATCTCTTTTGAATACTGTACAGTATAAACACATACACAGGCAGCTCACAATTACTTGTGTGGTTAGTGAGTCAAATTTAATTACTTACTTTATGAAATTCTTAATGTCAGTGGGGAAGAGCTGGGGAATTTAAATTGAAAAGGGAATTTTCTAGAGCAATTTTACTCATACAGTAATTCAAGTGTATATTTTGAAACAAAATCATTGACTCATTTTCCCTTTAGAATGCTTCATTTTACAGGAACATTTTCCTGCAGTATAACCTTTCACAGACTTCTTACAGACTGGAATAATTATAGCATAAATAAATAATCAGAGCTGTAATATTCAGTGTTTTTTGTGAACCAAAGTTGTTTTGTTTGTTTTTAACTCTCTTTGAAACCCAAACGTTTTTTTTACTTAAATGTGTACAATGACGTTAATAGTAAAATAGATTTTGTTTTTGAGGTTCCAGTCTAATTTTTCCTTAGAGTCCTTCCACTCGTAAAACATAATAATATATGTTAATTTAATCAGGGATCCATTTTAAAATCTCAGGAGAAAGCTATTCCTTATTTTTTCCTAATGTGCTGGAGTTAACTTTACATTTAAATGTCCTGTAACAGGTAGACCTTAGTAGGTTTGAATATTTCCTGAATATTCTTTGTTTATTATTTAAGGAAATATTGATAAATACTTATTTTATTGTGTAGGAACCATTACTTAATTCTCATTGACATTAGTATCTTTAAACAATTAACCATTTGCTTTAAAGGCAATTAACCATGCCTTTACCCTAAACCTCAGAATACTGCATTTTTATGCTGAGATTTTAAAACAGGGTGGCACAGGGGCTCAGTGTTTAGCATTGCTGCCGTGTGTTCGGCTTGAGCCCTGGGTTCGGTTTTAAGACCTACAGTAGGGTGCTATCTGCATGGGGTTTGCAGGTTGGTCTGATTATCACTCACAGTCCAAATAAATACTGGTAAAGTAATAGGTTAATTTGCATCTGGGACACGAGTCCTAGTATGAGTGTGTGTGTTTGTGTGGACAGTGTATATATGGAGTGTATATAGAGTGTATCTCTGAGCCTCTTGCTCGCCTGCATAGGCTCCGGCTTCCCCGCAACCCTGAATTAGATAAAGGGGTTAGAAAATGGAGGGATAATATTTATGTGTAGGTAGACAGAAGATGTTGAGATTAGGATTTGACCTTTCTGAAAATCAAATACCTATTTCTTGGGCTAGTATGTCTGTCTCTAGATACACTTAAATCCCAGCACAATACAGACTTTATATTGATGCTGGGTTAAGTGAACCAAGGTCAGGATATCTGAAGTAAAGACATCTGTTTCTTTATTTTCTCATCTGTTGTGAGAGATTTTTGTCAAGGAAGAAATACCAAAACAGAGTAAGAGACACAAACCTTCATTACAAAAAAGAAAAACATTTTCACATAAAGTACAGTATGTGGTCTAAACAACCCACTAACTAAATGTTTTTAAGGATTTAATGATGCATTGATATACTTCCTTGAGCCTGTCCTTCATTTCTCCTGTTTGTATTTTTGTTGTTGTACAGTACATGTAAAGTTCTGTATACAGTATGTCTTGGAGCCTTGCAATTACCAGTTATTTTCCTTTACCAAAGGTTATTAATCAACCACTATGAACCCTGTACTTTCATGGGAGACTCAAGACAATGTCCATGCAGTTAACCAGGGATGAACCAGTGGTTCTAGACTATTGGGGATCAATCTGCTTTCAAAATTAGAGTCCCAGAACATCAAATGCCTGTACTGTATGTACATTTATTTTGAGCATAAGAAGCAGAGGTAATTTAGACCACCTAGCTCATTTGGTGGCTAGTAGATAGGTGATTTGTCAGTTGTGAAAAAAGCCAATTTATCAACTTTGACAACATGGTTTGGTAGTTTGTTCCAAACTCCCATCATCCAATGAGTAATACCATGTACTGATTTCATTTCTAGATGGAATTCACCAAAAATATCCTTTCCAGTTTCAGTTCTTTCAGTTCTTTCAGTGCTAGTCTATTAAAAATCATCCAGGTGCAGAACTTGTAAAGGTTTTCAGACCTTTCATATTGTATCCCATTTTGTGAAATTGCAAAGTGATGGATGTGTATTTTTTTAAAATGAAGGACTACTAAGGGTAAGTTAAATTCCAGAAAATATCAGGAGAAAAACTTAAATTTGTTGATTGTATGCAGTAAGTATTTAGACTCATGAATTCAATATTTGGCAACGATTACAACCATTACAGTCCATTATTTTGGTACATTTGCTCAAGCTAACTTGGGGATCATTTATGGACTGCAGTTTTAAGTCTTTCCACAGATTCTTAATAGTATCCAAATAAAGACTTTGACGGCACAAGGGAGATTAATTTTTTTAAGCTAGTCCAGTGTAGTTTTGGCTTTGTCCTTTGGATCATTGTCCTGCTGAAAGGTGAGGTTTTGTCCCAGATTTAGGTCTGAAGCAGATTTTCCTTTAGGATGTGCCAGTGCCATGTTCAGTCTTCTACATTCCCATCGGTCTTGACATACTTCCCTGTTGGGGCTGATGAGAAGCATAACTATAACACAGTGCTACCACCACCATGGTACACTCGCACTTGTTGTGGAGTGGCTGGGATATTGTTCTCGCCCACTGAACGCTGTAACTCTTTCGAAGTCGCCGTTGGCATTACACGGGCAGCCCTATTGAATTTCTTCCTTGTCCACTGTCTCAGTTTTGAGAAACAGCCTGGTCTAGGCAGTATAGGGTACCTTCCACTTCTTCCAATTCACCATACTGATTTGAAATATTAAGGATCTTTGAGGGGTTTTATAGCCTTTTCCTGACGTGTGACTTTATAAAGCTTTATGTCCGAGTTGTTTTGAAAGCTACTTATTCTTCATGATTGGATCCTATCACAAAAGTAAGTACTTGACTGAAGGACTTGACATAGACAAGTGTATTTACTTAGAAATCATGTGAACCAGTACTATTACACACAGACAGAGGCTGTACATGTCTTAATAAGGTAAGTATAGGATTTGAAAAGGGTCTAAATACATTTGCAAGGCACTGTAGGACAACATAGTAATTGATAACTGCATGTGGTGGTCTTTTGCATACTCCCAATACTATGCTAAAAAGAAAATAAAGGAAACACAACGTTTCAGCTGTGGAGCCTTCTTCAGGTCTGAGAAACACAGGGCAGACAGCAAAGATTAAATAACACAGGAGAACAAAAGCTGGGAGAGGGAAGGAGGCAGGAGAAGGGAAAGGCAGAGAGGCCACTCGGGAAGTGCAAAGTGGAGAGGGGTGAAGAAAGGTGTGAAGTGTGAGAGTTAGTGAATTGATGCAGGATGTGCTCTAGCTGGTCATTAGAGCATGTAGCAGCACTGATGTCATCGGTGTATCGCTTGTAGAAGTCAGGGACAAAGCCAGTATAGGAAGCAAAGAAGCATTCTTCTACCCATCCGACCATAATATTGGCATAGCTAGGTCAATCCTGGTGCCCATGGCGACTCCACTAACCTGTTGATAAAAAAGGTTATTAAATGAGAATGCATTGAGTGTGAGAACCTATTCCACAAGACGCACTAGAGTGTGGGTGGGTGGATCAAGCACTGTGCGTTTGTCTAGCATGTGCTTGAGGGCTATAAGACCATCATTGTGGGGAATGATGGTGTAGAGAGACATGATATCCATGGTAAAAATGTAGCATTCTGGACCCTGAAATTGGAAATCATTGAAAAGTTGGAGGGTGTGGTTAGTATCCTTGATATATGAAGGATGCTGAATGTAATACTCTCCATTGCTCTGTTAGCTCAAATTAATTACAAGTAATTACATTTGCATTATTAATGTCTTCTAATCTATTTTCCCCCCAATATTCCCTGCAAGATATAATACAGATAATGTTTCCAGTGCTTGAACAAAGCTGAAGTGAAAAAGCTTAAGTTTTCTTTACCAAACCATGTTAAACTGTCAATTAAACACATGTCTGAGAACATTTGTATTTGTTAATCTTGGTATCATGTAGGCAGGATACCTGAGAGAACTGCTGAATTAATTCTGCTTATTTTCCAGATGACAATGGGGCACACCAGGCCCCCCACTAAACAGGTGGCACATGATTCTGGGCACATGACACTCACAATAGCAAAGAGATTGTGCTTGCATACCTTTGCTAGAATACAAAAGCAATAATCCGTTCACACCAACAAAAATTTGTTCAACAACCACTCAACACCAGCTACAGTACCTGCGGCCCTTTCTATACCAAACAGTCTAAATTATGATTCTTATTGCTCCACCAATTAAACAATTAATCAAACAGTGACTCTTATGTGAGCCTATATACTGTACAAACAATAGAAGCCCTGGCAGCATCTAGTGGGGGTGAAAAGAAACTACTCTCCTTGCTGCAGCTGGCCTAACACAGTTGTTTGCTCCATCATGAACAGCAACAGCTTCACTTGACTTTTCTAGGGGCCTGTCTGCTCTGTGAATGTAAAATAAAAAAAGTCTAATTAATATATTCAATGAGAAATTTGATATTAACGATTAATTAGTGATACATCCACCTTCACCATTCAAATTAAATATAATCTGTTAAAGATCCCAGAGACAGTTAATCAAAAATGAACATTATTAACAGGGTTTGGTGCTTCTTTCACAGGCTCAGTGACATTGAGCCCTGTTATGTCACATTCGTAAACCCCTCCTCTTAAGCACGCTCCAGCCCCTCCTTGTTTTCCACTCATCGCCTACTCCCTGTCCCAACCCCCTTTCAGTTCTCCTTAAAAGCCAGGCGCTCACTCTATTCTGGGCTTTGCTCTGGTTTCCCCACCAGGCGAGTCCGGGACCTGGAAGCGCCTGGTCCCATTAAGGTTTTATTTTCTGTTCCTGTTCCCCACCGGTTCCGATCCGGTTTCCGTTTTTAAATCTTGTTTGTCTTGGATGGACCGGCCGGTTTTGGACTTTTGCCTTCGTTTGGATTCCCCTTTGGACTTTCTCCTGGATTGTTTGCCTCGGCCACACCTCCCCCGAACACCAGCGCACAAAGGACACGCCCCCTGTTTTCATCCCCATATCCTGCATGACTTCTTCCCCCGTGTTTTCTTCACTTTTCCCTGGATCGTGTCATCCGCACAGCGTCCGGAAAGAACTGTATGTTATATGTTACAGTTGCATCACTGGAAATTTTAGGATGAAGATGTTTGTGAACATACAGTAAAGTCTGTCTCTGGGTGGATTCCGGGCAGCAGAGGTATATCTGCAGGGACCTGGGTAAAATTGAAGGATGGGGCACCTGTCACTGTGTAGTTTTTATGTCCTTTTAAGTACGTGTTTGTTTGTATTTTCTCCACACACTCTAGTTTATGTTTATGTTGTTTCATATTTTTCAGAGTCTTCTAGCAGCACTTGAACATTTGTGTAATTTTCCAATGTCACTGGTGCCAACAGACAACACTCCCCCAGAGGGCTCTGATGTATTGAATACTAAAGTAACAATACTGCAAATCATTTCCCCAAAAAAGCATGGAGCTCAGTAGAGACTTAATGGATAATATAACCTTGCTTAGACCATAGCAATGAGCCTCTCACTCATTGTAGAACACAGCAGCAATCCGTTCCGGTATCTGGGAGCACTACTTACAATCCTCATCAGGGGTGGCAATCAGAAAATAGGCACTTTGCACACATGGTTACAGAAAGCATAAGGACAAAAAAAAACTTTATAAAAGAGAAGAGGTCATTCAGCCTTTGGTTTTAGTTGTTAATTGATTGGAAAGCTCTCATTTGGCTATTTTTAAGAAGCTATGGCAGAAGTGTGGAGTAATATTTAGGATTCTGGACTCATGAGTGGAAGATATTATGCTTAGATCATTGGTTGGGTACTTTTGTTCTAACTTTGAACAGATTACTTGACTCAAATTGATTCGGTAAAATACCAAATTGTATAAATAGGTACATACTGTTCTGTATGTTTGTTATCTTTAGGTAAAAGCAACTGCTGAACAAATTAATAATTGAAGTTTTGACAACATGGCTTGGTAACGTATTCAAGACTGCCACGCCCCTTTGTGTACAGAAGTACCTTAGTGATCTCTAGTCAAGTAAATACACAACATTAAAAGACACTTGGAAATTCCAGTAAAGGCAGCAGTCACATGGTATTTATTTTTTAAACTATGGCAAGTTATTCTCTTGACATAGGTCATACAAGAAATTTAATAAAATACAATTCCTTTGCAACTTATTTCAGGAGACTTTTTCTATGTCCGGTAAAACTTTGGTGTTCACAAGGGTTAGATACCTTGAAAACCTTATGGGAATAAGGAATACCTTAAGGGGAAAATAGGATACGGTTTCATGGCTCATGAAACCAGCATTTCGGTCGTTTCAGTCGTAATAGTTTTCTAACTATTAACAAATTTTGAAATATTGCGAGTATATATTGGAAGTATTTGTAAAGAAAATTAATACTGTAAACCTAAAACAAAGCATTGTTCCCCCCTATTATTCATTATTTATTTCCCCTCTATAAATCTGGTTATTGAATATGCAAAAAAATGAGATCATACCTTATCCTGTATTTGTTTTTTTCATTCCTAGTAGAGAGCATTTTCTTTAATTTGTTACATCTTGTTTTTATTACTGTTAGAAATGCAGCACTACTATAGTGTAATAAAGTTTAATTTCAATATGGAGCTACATATTGCTTGTAGTTTTAGATGGCATCTCGTTTAAAATTAGTTTTCATTTAAATGATCAAAAAATGTAATTATACTGTGCATAGTTATTTCCTGTTGGAACAGAACTGGCAAGTTCATCATTCTACAGCAGAGTTGAGCCTAAATACATTATTGTTAGAGAATTCAGGATAGACTAACATATTAAAAAACAAAGCTACAGTGGCAGGCTACAGTGTTCTAAAGACCAGCAAAAAACCATTCTGCATTTAACAAGAAATGAGGGCACGAAGCCAAAATGATTTAGGATTTATTTTAAGCTTTCTCAGGGATGCTGGGTAAAATGAAGAAAAAATAAAAGAAATGGAAATTTATTTTCAATAAGCTATAAATTAGAGTAAAGGGTAATTGCTCTTACATATTTAATTTTGTTCTCTAAAAGAAGCTTGCAAAAGTAGAGTTTTTTTTCTGCATTCTCTGTCATTAAAATAAATGCAGCTTGAAAGCACTGTTGTTTACGATAACTGTTTTGTGTTCAGATTGCAGTATTGCAGCTCAGTCATATTTAGTAGAGGTGCATATACCCTTATTAGCTTGATTACAAGCTAATCCTTCCCTTCCACCATTATTGCAGTGGCTTAGTTTAATAATCAACAACAATATTCCTGTCAAACATATACAGTATACTGATGGAAAAAAGAACCGCAACATTTTCTGGAATGAGGATACTATAGTTATAGCTCATGTACTTTCACAAAAAGTTGTCAATTTGTTTTAAGCCCTCTAACCAGTAATACAGCTTGAGCAGTGAGGCATTGCAACTTACCAATCACATGAAAGCTCATTAGGTGCACTTTTACCGAACGAGGTCCAGGTGAAACAATTCCCGATTAGGTCACCTTTAAAAATGCCTTAATTCAAAGCTGAGGTCACTGCAAGAAAAGGCCGCACTTAGTTTTCTGAGCTTTCCATAATGCCTCGAATGTCACCAGATAAAAGGGAGAGATCCATTGGCATGCTGCAGGCAGGCATGTCATTTGCCAGAGACTATGGAGTAAGCCACTCCACTGTGTCCCGAGTGCAGAGAAGGTTTCAGCAGACTGCCAGGACAGATGACCGTCCAAGATCCGGTCGCCCTCGAGTGACCACACCCAAGCAGGACCGACACTGGATCAGACTGGTCCATCTGAGAGATCCTTTAGATCTGCCACCCGTACTGCTGCTGAAACTGCCAGCAGACACAATGCCCACATCAGTGACAGGACAGTGAGGCTCTATGCTGCTGGCCTTAGAGCAAGGCGACCTGTCAGAGGCCCTCTGCTCACACCTCCTAGACGTCGCACCCGACTGGCTTGGGCCAGACAAGGCTGCGATGGACTAGTCAGCAATGGCATCAGGTCCTCTTCATGAATGAATCACTCTTCAGCCTGTTCCTCGCAGACGGGAGGGCCAGAGTGTGGAGGAGGAGGTGTCGCTTTTCTTTTTTCCATCAGTATATTTACTTACAATTTTTTAAAAGCATTATGTAAACCGATATGCTGATAATTGTTCAGCTAGTGGGCAGCACAGTTCTGCAGTAGTTAGCATTGTTGGGGCCCTGGGTTCAGTTCCTGGGATGTTATCTGTGTGCAGTTTGTGTGTTTTCCCTTTGTTTGTGTGGGTTTCCTTTCCACAGTCCAAAGACATGCTGGTAAGTTAATTGGCTTCTGGGAAAATTGACCCTGGTGTGTGTGTATGTATTTGTGTCTGTGTGTGCCACGTGATGTACTGGCACCCCATCCAGGGTGTACCTCACCTTGCGCCCATTGCATAGAAGTTTTAGAAAATGGATGGATGGATGAATGTTCAGCTAGTACTAGTGAAGTGTTTTGGGATACCTAGTTCATATTAATAAAACTGTTATACAAGCATTTAGACATACCAGGTGGTTTGGCGTTGTACCAGTTTAGCACTGGGGTTTCCTCCCCAAAACATGCAGGTGGGGTTTGATTGATTCCTTTAAATCACCCCATTCTTAGGGGGATTTCTTGCTCATGAATTTTTCCATTCTACAGATTACTCTCAGTGTTGGTTAATGGGGTTGGGCAAGCTGTTGATCTAGAGCCTAGTATCAGCTTTAAGAGCTGGCCAGGTGTTTTGGCTGCAGAGTTGGATCAGGAAGTGCTAGAGCAAAGTTTACTGAAGTACCCTAGAGCCCGGAGCTGGAGTAGGGTTCCCAGAGCTACTGCACTCTCTACTGCCTTCCATCGGAAATAGATACTGTATTTAGTATAGTTTACTACAGGTAAGATACCTTTGCTGATTTAGGGTGATAAAAAACAGTTCAAGCCGTTATTAAATAATACTTAATTAATTTGTGTTCTATGATGTACTTTCCTTTTTCCTTTTCCTGTGTTAATGAACTGATTCTATAATTCCAATGATTAGATACTTGAATATTGTCCTTTTAAGGTAGCATTCTTGTTTATCTTGTGTTCCTGTGAATGAGGTAGTGTTTTTTGGTTTGTCCTGCAATTTGATGGACTTTAATTTCTGGTGTTTCAGTAGTGCTGTCCTGAGACTGGCTGGTGTCAAAGTGGCCCAGAGCACTGAACTTAAGGACTGCCTAGCTGAGAGTGCTCTTCTCTATGCTCAGATGTTGTCTAAATGGGACCTTGGGGTGGTAGAAGTTTGGGTCACTGCTTTTTGTAGCCAGTATAATTGTATTAATTGTTATCAGCCTGACACAGCCCTGTACACATTGTTTGGTGTTTTTCTTTCAATATAAAGAATATTTTCACAGAGCTCTGCGTGCATGGCTGCAATGGGGTATTTGCTCCATTGTCCCATTTTGTATAATCCTGGTCTGGGATTGAACCCCACAATTCAGTGCCACACAGGGCAATAGGCAGTGAATTTCAACATCATAGTAGCTAAGGCACAGAGAGTGCAATCTGAAGAATATAATAAAATGAGCAAAACACAAAGCAGACTGTGCATGAGAATCTGAATGAGAAGACTTTTAAAGGCATGTTAGATATTTCAGGAGAATTAAAAATAAAACATCCACAGTCTCTACTAAGGATTGTTTTGGAATGCAATCGAGGAGTTAATAATTTTCAGCAGTTAAAAAGATGTTTAAAAAGTTGCATTGGAATTCAGTGGTATTGATCTGCGACCATTTTATTCCATAGAATAACTTGAATTTGGGTTCAAGAAAAATACAGATGTTCTTATTTGATTGCGTTTGTTATGTCCCAGTGTGTGGTCTGTGTGTGTTTTTTTAATGTTCCACACTGCTGACCCTCGATTGTTCTCCCTTCCCCATTGGCCCACCATTACACCACTGATCCGTATGACATCATCATCAATCAGCCTCTCACCCAATCAGACTGCATCTTATTCAGTATATAACATGGAGGTTTTAAGGAAGGAGAGGCCTTTTGTTTGACTTTGGTCCCGTTTGGTTGGGCTTTCCTTCATTTCACTTTGGACCGCTTTGTTGGTTTGTTGTTTTGTATTTTCGTATAGCTTCGGCTTTGTTTTGTTGGTTTCTGTTTGTTTCTTTGTACTTTCATTTGTTTGTGTGTTTATCCTTGTTTTGCCATTACCTTGCCCTAACGCGTTACATATTCAACCTTTGTGTTCTTTTGTACCCTGTTGCTGTTGATTACTCTCGTTTTCCCTTATTTGTATTCCAAGTTCACTTGTGTTTTGTGAACTTTTGTGTATACGTTTAGTTTAGGTTGTTGGGTACATTCTACACACTTAGTTGATTTTGTATTAGTAACACTAGTACGGGTGAGTGCCGTTTGTCTTGTATGGTTTTGGGTAGTCAGTGGAGGTTAGCTAGGGTGTTGAAGACGCCGAAGACCGTGTGTTTTGGGTTTTCTTTTGTAGTCATGTTAGCTTTCCCTCACTTTCCTAGCCAGCTCCATTTTGTTTGTTATTTTCTTTTCTTTGGAACCACTCTAGTTCCTGTGTGTTATCGTGTCTTACCAGTCACTTGTTCAACTTAAAATCAACTTTTGCACCCACCTTTGTCATCACACTTCCTAGTCCCTCACCAGAACCTACCTGCTTCCAAAAGAATTATCCTAAATGTTACACCCCTTTACCTCTAGACACTTGGGGTCGTAACAGTGTTAAAACAGATTTTTCTGTTTAGAACATGTGCCTAGTCTGGTGCCATATTGTTATATGAAATGTTCCTTAATTTTCCTCTCTGCCAGATTTCTGTGGTTGCTAATTTTATTTAAGTTGTTCCTGTGGACAGACTAATCTCTGAAATCATTAGTAACAAATTCTGAGATTAGTGTGGCTACAGAAACAATGTAGCCTAATTAGACAGAAATAAATAATTATCAGCAGATTTTATAATCCTCAAACTATAGTCTTGTCACAATATTCTATGAGTTGTTAATATTAATTTAATTTATTTGTTGTCTAGTTTTCTACATTGTATTACTTTTTTCTCTGTGCTCTAATAGTATAGTATGTATCCATATATATAGTCCTTGTAGGTTGCCTTATATAAATGCCAAACAAAGAAACTAATATAATAACTTTAGTGTATATTTGTTACTTGTTACTTGTGGAAACATTTTTAAAATGCATTTTTTTTATTTTAGTTTCACATCTTTTCAGAAAGACCCTATACCTCCTTTGTACAGGATACCAACCACCCTTAAGAAAATGTTCAGGAACAGTGTTGAACCATTCTTTTTCAACTATTGTGGACAGCTTAAAAGAAGCACAAATAATGGGGAGAACATTGCCACTCTGTCCTGAAGTTCTTTAACTTAAAGTGTGTAGTACTGTTTAATATGTGATGTTACTGATAATGATAGTGGAATCATTTTGTATTTGTGAGCAGTCTCTTGCAGTTAAAAAAGAGCTCTCTTGTCTGGCACAATTTGTACCAAAAAATTAGTTTTCCTATGGCAGGAAAGCAAGTTCCAGTAAAAAAAAAAATGGCTTAAAAATATGTTAATCCATTGCAGCAGTAAGAGGTCAACAAGTGCTTGGCTTGCTTGTACTAAGGTGTATCTGAATAAAATTGTGTCAGAGTCACATACAAGTGTGTTAAAAATGGTACTCAAACTTGCCAATGAAAACGTGTTCAATAAACAGACCAATTATAGATGATATCTGTCACATTGAAGAAACCAGCATAAAACAACTGCTGAAGATAAGGTGCACCTTGAAGTTTTGAGGTCACACCATTCCAGGAAATCAACAACACTCTGTAGCAAAATAAGTTAAGTTGTTGGAATTCACCAAGCCCTTAGAAAACCAAAAACTAAATTCAAAGCTGGACTGAAAATTATAGACTCTCAGTCGAGCCAAATCTCAATGACATTATCAAGCAGAGAGAATAACTTTGCTAATTACCAACCTTTCTTGAACCACGTTTTTTTTTAAACTTTGTTTGGCAATGACAAAAAATAAGCTTGAATCAAAGGCTTGTCTGATCTGGAAGGAAATAGTCCCAGACTTCAACAGGCACCGGTTAATGTACTATACACGAGTGAATAAATTGGTTTTATATGTGAAATAGAGCTGTTTTTGTGAGATCACTACCTGGATCAGGTAGTTCAGTGACAGAGCACTGGGGTAGTGGCAGCGGCGAGCGGGAATTGAATACCTGGTTGATTGCTCATTAATTGGTGGCAGGTAGCTGAGAGACCCTTAACAGGTCCATGTAATACGGAGCTCCTCGATCTGTCTCCTTGGAAACCGAGGATTGGGAGCTCTGACCATAACAATTGCATACTAATTGTAATAATTTAGGAAAAAAAATTCCTTGTTGCTAGCTGCTACCAAAAACCAAATTAGGTTCACTAAAGTCAACTAAGGGCTGCCCATTTCACTGAAATGTTTAACATAATTGTGTATCACAATTTGTATCAGGGATTTATCAGATATTAAACTGAGAACATTTTATTCAAATTAATCTCTCTAGCTATCAGGGAGTCACAGGCTGGAGCAAGTAGGACCCTGAGCATAGCAGTCTCCAGTGGTATCTGGTCAGGAGGTTGATAAGGTATCAAAAATGAATCCAAAAAAGTGAGAGGCAACGTCATGGTCGAGTATGGTTGCTAATATAGAAGCCAAAAGCCAGTAAGGACAGAAGAGAGAAAACCAAGTCTTCAGGAGTAGGAAGTCATAGAGCAGCTCGGCGAGGAAACCTCAATAGTGAGTGAGGTCCAAGAGGAGAATGAGGGTTAAAGAAGAGAGTGTGTGCTGTGTTGATGCGTGGATGTTTACAGTGAGTAGTGCTCGTGAGAATGCTGGTGTGTTTCCTTGTCTGTGTGTGGTTCATGACAGTACCCTCCCTTCACGGGCGGCTCCTGATGCTGTAGATTGGTGAAGAGAGAAGGAGCGGTGCAAGTCATCAATAAAAGTTGTCGAGGATGTGTCTTTCGGGGACCCAGGACCTTTCTTCTGGTCCATATCCCTCCCAGTCAACCAGGTATTGCCGTGAACCTCTATGCCAGCGGGAGTCCAAACGTATGTTGACCTTAAAGGTAGGTGATCCAGCAATGGAGGGGGAGGTGTGTGGGCGAGGTTGCGGTCTGGAGAGGGGGATCTGTGGTAGGGTTTGAGGAGGGAAACGTGAAAGGAGGGGTGAATACAAAGGGTAGGGAGGAGGGCAAGGTGGTAAGTGACCAGAGTAATCTGGGAAATGACCCTGAAGGGACCAATAAAGCAATGGCCCAACTTGTGAAAGGATTGGCATAGATGTATGTTTCGAGTGGTCAGCCAAATAAATTGTCCCCTCCTGAGCCTGAGAAAAGATCTTCTACGCCGATCCACGAAGGTCTTATGTCATTGAGAGGCTTTCAGGAGGGCAAGCCGGGCTTGGCCCGGCTTAGTCTCTTAAGGGAATAGTATCTTAAGGGAAGAGATGTATTATTGAACAGAGGGTAAGCCAGAAACTGGAGTGGTGTTCCGGAGGAGTGAAGGTTGGTAATCTAGGGAGCAGAGGAAAGGTGACATTCCAGTGGAGGAGGAGTAGAGCGAGTTGTGGGTTTACTCCGCCCAAGGGAGTAAAGAGGTCCAGTTGTGCTGGGTGGCCAAGACGTATGCCCATTAGTAAGTTAAGAGATCCTGGTTTAATCTCTTGGTCTGGCCGTTGGCTACGGGGTGGTAGGCAGAGATTGTAGTTTCCAGGGCCTAGCAAAAGGCTCTCCAGAACCGACACACAATTTTGTAGGCCTCTATATGAAACGATGTGCTCCGGAATACCGTGGAGTCTAAAGACTTGATGGACAAACAGGTCGACCATTTTCTGGGGCAGAAGGTAAGGATGGAAGGGGGACAAAATGAGCGGACTTGGAAAACCTGTCGACAATAACCATAATTTCGGTGTTGCCCTGGCTTTTGGGAAGGTCTGTGAGGAAATCTACAGAGATGTGTGACCAGGGCTGCTCAGGTAACGGGAGGGGTTGGAGGAGGCCAGACTTACATTGACAGAGTGATTTGATCCGGGTGCACATGGGGCAAGCTTTCACTTATTCAGAGACTTCACCTTGAGAGAGGGCTTCCAGAAGTCCCTGGAAATCAAATCCAGTGTGCGTCTAGCGCCAGGATGTCCAGCGAGGCAGGAGTCATGCCTCCAGTGTAGGACATCGGAGCGGACGTGATCAGTCACAAAGCTTGTCAGGTGGACACTGAGAGGGTACGGGGTGGTCCTTTAGGGTGCACCTAACAAGGTGTTCAATGTCGGAACAAATGGCAGCTATCAACCGGTGAGAAGGAATAATGGGTTCAAGGGGGTTCTCGATCCCCGGTATATCATGGAGGCGGTAGAGGGCATCGGCCTTGATATTTTTAGATCCCGGAGTGTAGGAGATGAAGAATCTGAACCAAGCGAAGAATAGGAACTACCTGGCTTGATGTGGATTAAGGCGTCGTGCCAACTAGATATAGGACAAGTTCTTATTAACCGTGAGAATGGTAAACAGATGTTGAGCTCCCTCCATCCAGTGCCTCAGGCCAGTGCCTCAAGGGTGAGCTTGATGGTGAGAAGCTCTCTTGTCACCAACATCGTAATTCATTTCCACCGGTGACAGCCTCCTTGAGAAGAAGGTGTAGGGGTGGAGGGTATTCCTATCCTCTTGGCGCTGGGATAGAATAGCACCAACTGCCTGGGCAGAGTCATCTACTTCAAGGACAAAGGGTAGAGAGGGGCTGTGCTGAAAAGACATTTAAGGCGATATAAGGCGCGGTCTGCCTTGGGGATCCATCTGCCCAGATTGGACCTTTACGAGTAAGGGCGGTTATAGGAGCGGCGACAGCTGAAATTTCTGATGAAGCGGCAGTAGAAATTGGCGAATCCCAAAGAGCATTGGATTTGTTTCAAGTTCCTGGTGGTGGGCTAGTCCCTTATTGCAGCTGTCTTGGTGGAGTCCATCTCAATACCAAGAGGAGAAATAACATAACCCAAGAACTGTAGCTTGGATACATGAAAAATACATTTTTCATGCTTGGATACAGCCTGTTCTTGATGAGGCAAGTGAGAATATTAAGATATCATACAGATAATTGAGCGTGTATTTGTGTATAATGTCCCGGAAAATATCATTCATGAAATTTTGAAAGACCGCCGGGGCATTGACTAGACCAAAGGTCATGACTTGGTATTCATGTTGGCCGTGGCTGGTGATAAAAGCCGTCTTCCACTCATCACCCTCGTGGATGCGGATAAGATTATATGTGCCACGGAGATCCAATTTAGAAAAAATAATAGCACCCCAGAGAGATTCTAAAGCCGCAGGAATGAGTGGTAGAGGGAAGCGCTTCTTAACAGTGATTTCGTTGAGACCGCAGTAATCAAAGCAGTCTCAAAGAACCATCCTTGTCTACAAAACAAAAGCTGGCATAGGCAGGTGACGAGGAAGGACGGATGAAGCCCGATTTAAGAGAGTCCTGGATGTAAGTCCCCTAACCCTTGGATTCATTTAAAGAGAGAGGATAGACACGCCCCCAGCGCAATAATGTACCCGGGATCAGATCAATGGCACAATCATACGGGAGATGAGGTGGGAGAGCCAGTGCCTTCTGTTTACTAAAAGCCATAAGCAGGTTGGCATATGGGGAGGGAATTGTGTGGGATACATCCTGAGAAATAAGGGCAACAGAAAGTTTCTGGGGAGACTGACAACAATGAGTTAGGCAGCGAGACCCCCAGGTTGTGAGTTTGTTAAGATTCCAGGAAATGTGTGGATTGTGTAATTGTAACCAGGTTAACTGAGAATGAGTGGAACTGACTGAGACTGGAGAAGGAGAAACTGGATGACTTCCAGGTGCATGGCTCCAACACGCAGAGAAAGGGGAATCGTCTGCCATTCAATGAAGCCTGGAGAGAGGTAGGAGCCGACGATGGACAGGAGGCAGATAGGAAGGGAGACCGTTAGTAGGGGAATCTTCAGAGAGGAGGCGAGTCAAAAGTCTAAGAAGTTCCCCGCGGCACCTGAATCAATGAAAACCTTGCCCCGGGATCGCGGGGAGGAAGAGACCGGAAGCAGAAGGATTGAGTGAGAGAATACTGACCTTAGTGGAGGAAGGGGCGGTGCAAGGAGGTCT
This sequence comes from Atractosteus spatula, assembly GCF_055471065.1. NCBI lineage: Eukaryota > Metazoa > Chordata > Actinopteri > Semionotiformes > Lepisosteidae > Atractosteus > Atractosteus spatula. The sequence goes on from NC_142707.1 coordinate 61,226,036, forward strand.
TACAGAGCAGGAAGCTCTGAGATGGTCGAGATCCCCGCAATAGAGACAGCACCCCTCACTGAGCTGGCAGTCCGTTTCAGTGGTAAGTCTGGAACATGAAATCGTAGGAAGTGAAGCTGGGAGGGAGACGGGGAAAGGTCCGGTGGGAGTAGGAAAGCGCAGGTGTAGGCATTCGTTCCGACACTCTTGTAGACGAATGTCGATTTCAATAACTAACGAGCCAAAAGCCTCCAGAGTAGGAGTGTTAAAAGGCAGGAGGGCAAGGTGGTCATTTAGTTACTCAGACAACCCCCTACAGAATTGATGGATAAGGGCCTCCTCATTCCAAGAAATCTGGGAGGCCAGTGTGCGGAAGTTGGTCACGTATACCTGTAGGAGACATGCTCCTTGTAAATGTGTGGTAAGACATGAGGTGGTGAGGTATTGGGAGTGAACGTGTCCGAAGATGGAGTGCACCAGTGTCTGGAACTGGGAGAGATTGGAGGCTTCAGGTGCATTCCTGGCGAGAAGACCAGCAGCCCAATCCAAACCTCAGCCAGTTAAAAGAGAACATGAAAGTGATCTTTTCCCGGTCTGTTGGGAAGCAGTCAGGACGTAGGTGATAGGCCATCCAGCACTGAGTTAGGAAAGCCTGGCATTTAAGTGGATTGCTGTCAAACTTTTCCGGAGTGGGGGGAGGCAGAGGACTGGGTGAGGCAACAGGCACTGGAGCTGGCATGGGGGCAGGTGGTGGTGGGGAAACATAGGGTTGAGGAACTGATCTGGTGACGTAGCTGACCAGTTGTTGCACCATAGCATTTAGTTGATCAAGACCCTGGGAATGTGGGGTGAGCAGAGCCGAAGAGTTGTTAGAACCCGTGGGGTCCATCTTGCAGCTCACTGTTCTATCAGGGAGTCGCAGGCTGGAGCAGGTAGGACCCTGGGCATTGCAGTCTCAAAAACTAATCCAAAAAGGAGAGGCAAAGTCCTGGTCGAATACAGTTGCTAGGAGTCGAATGCCAGTAAGGACAGGAGAGAGAAAACCAAGTCTTCAGGAGTAGGAAGTCATAAGAGGTCTAAGAGGATAGTGAGGGTTTAAATAAGAGAGTGTGTGCTGTGTTAATTGTGCATGGACATTTATGGTGAGTAGTTATCGTGAGAATGCGGGTGTGTTTGCGTGTCTGCATGTGGTTCGTGTCACTAGCTGTACTAGAATTGGTTTTATTGTCAATTTAATGTTCCATTGCACCTCAAAGTGGCATTATAAAAACAATAAACATGGCTGCAAACTGCTCCAAAGTTCCTAGAGTAATTTAACTTAAATTATTGATCTTATTATTGCTTGCAGAGGTAGTGAAATCAAACAAACCAGATATGTTTCAAAAGTAAAATGATATGTCTAAAAAATGCTGAACAAAAGCTTGCATGAAATTACTGAAAATGCATCATAAAACAGCATATTATAAATCTAAAACATTTTGTGTTAAATATTTGTATTGTGGCAAAAGTTTAATTTCTGCTCTTTAAAGAGAATCTCTGGCATTCATTGAAACTTTACAGGACTGGGAAAAATCTGGAATGGCAAACCATTGGAACACAGACAGTAACGGAACAGTCTTTATAGTATTTCCTTAAACTGGTCTTTTTTACACATTTTTGTACTGCTTACTTATACAATATAACTTAAAGAATAACATCAGGGAACCCTATGGATCTAGACACCATTATGTTCAGAACAATGAACTGAAACACACAGAAGAAATATCTAGTATTAAAGAACTAAACTGTGTGGAAAAGCCAGCAGAAAAATCCCCTGGTTTAAATCCAGACATTTTATAGATAATGATATAAAATGCAGATTATACATTAATAAATACGATGTTATAGGTAATTTGAGTTTTAAAAATGTTGTATATAATCTATAAAAGCTCTGAAATGTTAATAAAATTTTAAGGCAAGGTAAGAATAGTACGCTAGCGATAAGAAGCAATTTCTAATTTTTTAGCACAAAAGAGGTGCATCTTAATTTATAACTGCTTTTCAACCTTTAGATTTGTAATTGTTTTATCGAAATAATATCAGTAATTATCTTGTAGTTGACAGTTCAGAAATAGGGCACTATGTAAATTTGAGTGGTAAACTGAAAACCATCAAGAGATAAAATGTGCTCTTAAAATAGTTTAATATAAATATACAACCTACAGACGAGGTTGTATATTACCTGCAGTGTGTTAAAAGAAATAGACATGAATACATTTTGTGATTGTAAGTGTGCTGCAGTTAAATGCTGCATAAAGCTGCCTGTAAAAACATCTGTATTTGCTGATTTCTGCTTCACTATACAAGTGCAAGTATGTAGTTAATGTGAATCTTTTTGAACCAAAAATAATATTCCCTTGGGTTCCCTTGATTATTTTAACGTAAGTGATCTGTAAGTACGTCTTGACCTATTTTTTTAAAGAATTTGCTTTTGTTTTCCTTTATAAGAATTCTGGTGTGCTTGAAATAATTTGTTCCTACTGAATCCGTCGCCATCATATATCAGTAAATCTTAATTGCTGGTTTAATATTTGATTAAATTTGAAAGCTGGTTTGATATTTGATCAAAATTGGCATTCCTGCTCTGTTACTTTCATGACTGACCACTATATTTTCTTGACATTTCCCGCTTGCTGTTAAAAGCTGCATTAAATGTCAGTGGGTGTGTGCTTTAACTTACAGTATTTTCTGTTTAGATGTTCATATCTGTGATGTGTTGATTAAAAGAATGCATAATGTATGCCCGTGTTAGTATTTCAAGGTCCATACTTGAAAAAACAGTATATTTGAGCAATGGAATGGATTACCAAATGTTTGGCATATTTCCAGATCACGTCCTAATACGATTGTTTTATTTAAAATCCAAATGACTACCAAAAATTCTGAGACTAAATACAGTATGTCGCTCTCTCAAATGTCCTGTGTTTCTTAAATAAGAGATGACTTACACATAAATGACTTGAGGTTATTAGTCTACTGCTAGTGCAAGGCAGAACTGTAGAAAAAGTTCAGTTAGTTCAGCTAGGTTGCTTGAATGCTATCTCCCAATTAACACAAACTCTTGAAAACACATTCAAATGATACTTCCTGACATATTGGAATAGGTTGGTTTTACAACGAAAATGTTCAGTAGATGTCTGTTGTAAAAATATACCGTACAGTATGTCTTTTTCCTGAGGGTCTGTACCAGACCCAGTAAGGCATACAGCTAATATCTGCTCAGACACACTCTAAAATCACAGACACACTGGATAGGCAGGGAAAAAAAACAAGCTCTTGTGATGTCAGCACCATTGGGGAAATGGAGGACACTTGAGATATTGAATTCATAAACGTACAAAATGTACCTCTATGGTATCTAGACTCCTTTGATTTATTAATGGGTTGGAACATCACTGTCTCATACCGTAGGTGCTACAGTGTTGTGCAATCTGTTTTTTTTCTAAGACACAAATCAATCTGGTCTTTGTTCTTGTTTAGTAAGAACTGTTTCTAAATTCATTTGCTGTGTTTTTAATGCCTCACTGTATATATTTTATGGAAGAACAAAAATGTAACAAATATTATCAATTTATAAATGTATCATCCAATTAATTTGTGACTTAAACATCATCTACTGCAACCAAACACAACCTTTACATGAAAACTGGTGAAAAAAGAAATTATTCGAACGTATTACAAATTCCTCAAATTTCATAATGTAGACTTAGTTCATTAAATGAAACGTGCAGTAACTACAGTATTTATGCAGGTATATAAAGCAACCATAAACTCATAACAATAATATATTTATTAAATTAGCCACAATTCGCCAAGTATAAGAGAAGTACTGTATAAGCAAGCTTTGGACAAGATTGAAAGTGGAATATTGTATATACTGTACTGTACTGTCAGATGTCATGGAAGCATTTCTGGGATGTTAAAATGCCAGTCATAATGTAAGTTATTTTGCACATTTAGGATACTGGTGTGTATCAAAGCCAGAAAATGTATGAGGTCAATGCACCACTTCAATCACTTGTAGATAGCTGCAGCAGTCAGAGCAGTGCTTTTGAATCCAAGAAACCATCTTCAAGCTGTCATCAACAGTTTTAGAAATCTTTTGCAATAAATGGCTAAGTCTGTAATGGAAAAATTACTGTATACACCCTGCATATACCACTTTGTAATCCTATCCATGTTTATATTTGGGGCAGTATACCATAATTTAAAAAAAAAAACATTTGTTGTGATGAAAATTGAAAGTGACAAATGTGTTTTCTGGTATGCGTACAATGTTGACAACCAACAGTACATTTACTGTAAGGTGACCAGATGACTCTGTGTTTATAGAGACAAAAGGTATTAATGTGTTCATAATTATGCTTTTGCTCAGATTAAAAATTGGAAATTCATGTATATAGGCAGTATATGTGAAATACTGATCACTATTCATCATAAACAACAAAATCATGTTTCTGATATGTTGAAATGCAGTTTGGGTTATTCTATAGAAAACAGATGATCAGTATTGTACAGTACAGTATGTCTATTGGAGATATATTTTTTTCTACAAATACAGTTCCTGTTTTATAATATCTTATATACAGTAGATGGTTTAGCTCTCACTGGGAACGTGTTTTTAGTTGTTATCTGCATTTTAAACAAACGGCACAAGCAGAGGTTTAAATGGAGATCATTCTATTATTATACTTTAACAACATCATGTTTATTTTTGACCTGCAGTTTATTTCTCTTTTTTAAAATGAAATAAATGTTTTCTACATTGTTTCTATATGACATTTGCCCATTAATTCAAAAATGCAGATTTGTTACAATCATTTTGTTCAAATATTTTAAAATATTAAAATATGAGCTGTTTACTCTAGTTAATTCTCTATTTCAAGGTAGTCCCACATTGATCTGCTAGAGATACCCAACTTTATTACTGCCAGAATACAGAAAATATGATTTATGTAAATAGTGATTCTGTGCTGTTTGCAAATTAAGATTCATTGGACCTTATTTGTTTAAATTAGTACTTAAGTGTAAATAGACCCTACAGAGTAAGATTTTTTTTAAATCACTTACTGTACCTATAGATAAATTTTTCAGCGCATTTCTCCTGTGTATTGTGTAAGTACATGGATCATGGTTCTTCATTGTTATTTTTAAAGACCAAGTAATTAAAGAAATATTAAAGAAATAATTGAACAATTATATTTAACAGTTTTCCAATTTCTATATATATAGAGAAATACAGTATGTCCTTCCTACCTTAGTTTCAGAAATAACCAAATATAAGGAACTAAAGATTTGCAATTGTACTGTATATCTATTCTCAAAAGCACATTCATTTGGTTGCAGTACAAGAATAATATTTTCTGGTTCCTATAAAATTGGGTATAATATTGGGTAATTGGGTATTGATACAGTATATTTCTCAGATATGTAATCAATATTCATGAGATCTACCGGTCTAACCGCATTTGTGATACAGTATCATCCTTTAGGCAAAATCTCTCCTTAATTTCTTAGCAGATTGAGGGCAGATGAGTAACAGCCATACAGATTGGATTGACTTTTTAACCATGATTCAAAATGTAATGAAGGGTTACCTATTCTGTTTATTAAAAAATATCCAAAACAGTACTGTAACTATAGATTCATAAATGTTACCCTTCCATGTCCACAATATCAGTGTTCCCCTCCCACAAAGTGCACACAGACACTCTCTCCATGGCTGTATTCAGCGCAGTTCATCATATACAGTACACCTGTCTTCAGCCTTGCACCCCCAGTGCCTGTGGCACCATAAATTCCTTTTTTTCTGCCTTCTGCACAAGGAAGGTGTCATTAAAGTAGTTGTGGCAACCAATGTGCCCTTTGGACTTCCTCTTACTGTCGCCTCCCTTGGCCTCTTTACCTGCACTTTCCCGATTGCTGGGATGTGTAAGAGATTATGTGGTGAAAGTGAAGGTCCCTCCACAATAACAACAAGAAGGCAAGCAAGAGCAAGTTATTGCTCATTTTGCAAGCAAAGCTGCAGCTGACCCTAACATAGCACTTAACTGCAGGCTATCTGAAACATGCCACTGATAAAGAGGCACTTTCAGAATGACCTTGCAGTCCCCTCAATGGATTGATCCCCACAACAAAATACAAGATCTTATTTATATTTTGCACACAGTACAAGGATTGGACATGAGGAAATTATCGGTGTCCTTCACATGAAGGGCATTCCAGAACAAATGAAGAGATGTTGATATTTTGTATTAAAATATCCAGGATAATATTGCAGGATAATCCTTCCTGCCTTTTTTTTCCAGTGTAGAAACTAAAAAGGCATGGATCTGTAAATCCGTTTTTTCTGTAAAACATTTGTAGTTTTGAAAACTAATTTCTCATTCTCATTTTTTTCTCTCCACCATTTTTATTAGATTTACTTATTCTTGGTTGTGCTTTAGCGTACAGTTTTTTTTTCTGTTACCCCAAAGGACAATCTTTGTTTTAAGAGAGTTTAATAACAAACAAATATTTGAAATGCAGCCAGAGATGCAGCCAAAAAACGTTGAAATTATGTGCTTTAAATAAAAAATCCGTCTATCAAAACTTAAGTATGCTATGCAATTGTGTAGTACACTGTATTTACAGAAATGTACCAGTTTTGCTGTCACCTGTTCTGTACTGTATATGTACTGTATATAACAGTGTGTCTGTATTCATATCTGAAATAATACCTTTATATTTATAAATTGTAGACTAGACTATCTATATCTATAAAGTGATAGATAAAGACTTGATAAAAGATCATTTTTACACTTCCCTTATAATGTTGTTAACCTAACAATGTGCTTTCTTTTTTTTCTGTGCTTCATTTCTTACACAGGGAAGAAAAGAATGAATCCCACTCTAAAACAGAAGTGAATTGTTTATTCATCATGTGCTATATTTTTGGACATACCATCTGGGATAGAATAAATGTTTTAAATTAGTACAATGTTTTACCAGTTCGTGTTATTTTAAATTTCTTCCTTTGAAATTCCAAGAGATTTTTTAAAAACCTCAGGCTAGATTATCGCCAAGTATTTGTCTTTTTGCTATGTTTCTAATACTATACATATAATTTCTTTGAGAATATCTAAAACAGATAAGGTGACTTTATTTCCTGAGTATTTGGTAGACCATTCAGAACACTGCTTCCTGTAACTCCATTTGTTTCTGTTGATGTTTGTTTTCTCACATATAACATCTGAATTTTAAAATAAAATGCCATCTGCAAGAGCTGATGTGGAACATAGAACATTTAATCGTGCTTTCATGTCTTTCTGTTACAAAAGTGACAAAGATACTGCATATCTCTCCATTCTTCAACAGGGGTAGATTGCCAGCATTAGTACCCTAACAAAAACACATGAAAATTGTCATCTTAGTAAGAATTAAAAAAAGGAGAAGCACTAAAACAAAATATGTACAGGCACTGGAAGATGTAGTTAAGACAACCAGCTTTCCTTCTATCAAAACGGGCTCATAATTAGCTAACATAAAGGCTTGTAATACACTGTATACAGTATGTGTGTGTTACAAATGTAATCCGAACTCCTCCCTAATAATCTTCATTCTTTCTGACTGCAACATGTTAAAGTTAATAGTCCACAATTAACACAGTCCAGTAGTTATACTTTATAGTGTTTGTGGCAGCATGAATACTCTGATTTAATGATGCCTTAAGCATGATGTCCGTATTTTAGGTGTTGTGCCTTTACTGAACGGTTGTGGTGCTCATTGCTGTACAAGATGGGAATCAACCGTGTGTTTGTTGCAACTTGATAGCAGAATATTAAAATTTATTTTGCAAAAATATCCTGGTAGATATGGTTTTCAGGACACTACCTCATCCAAAGTGGTTTGATATGAGTGATCTGGAAAGTTTCCAGATCACCCTCAGGTTATTGAATGTTTGTTTTTTTGTCACAGTATCAAATGAAGGACTACCACTAAAATTAGTTTGTTCCCATTCCTATACGAAATGAACATAAAAGTGATTTTTTTATGTATTTCTATGTATAATACTGAAAATAATTTTAAATGTTTTTGTAAAGACTGCAGTATGTTAAGATCATACCTCTGTTTCTGTGTGGACTAGCTCACAAATTTATTTACAGAAACTCTCAACTCTTTGCAATTAATAAATACATCTGTAGGTCTGTTTCATCTTCCCCATCAGCAGATTGGCATTCCTCTGCATTTTATTTAGAATCTCACCTTTTCTGACCCGAATCTCTGCATCACATAACTAAACCATTCTTGAATTAAATTAATTGTTTTGATTGTTTTCGTTCTGTTTTTAATGCATTTGCTTACAAATGAATATCTCTGCTTTGCAACTGACCTGAATGTTTTCATTGTCCCATTTATGTGAAAACAGAATGCTCTGACAAGAAATCTTTCAAATGGGGAGACTGCACATATAAGCTGTCTCCAGGTGGAATCAATGATCTTTCCATAGGCCCGACATCAACAGAATGGCAGTAAAGTGGAGTAATCCGGATGATGGATGCACATGTCATTCGGTCTTTGCAATTTTTACTGCTGAAAAGAGAGATCGGTGCTTTTTTTCCCTCAACTGCAAGGCCAACGATGATGATTTCCAATAACGAGTGGCCTTGGAATATTGAGATAAAAAACAGATTTATTATGGGAAGAAGATCAGATTATAAATACTTACCAAAACAGTTCAAATTATGAATGGAAAGAACTTGATTTATGTCTTGTTGCAGACAGTATATTACTATTTTATTGCCATTGATAAAATATAATTTGTTTACTGTAAACTCTATATTTACACACATGTATATTAATAGTGATCAGGGGAGTATCCATGCCCAGCCGATAATGGAATAGTGATAAATGAAATAAAAATCCGACAAAAATGGTGTCCAAATGTTTGTGTCCATCTTACATTGGAGTACTTTGCTCTAAAGACTAATTTTAGTAACTATGCTGTCCCACACTGGAATGGAAACATAACAATAACATGTTACCATTAAACTATACACTCAATCCTTTATTAGTCACTAAGGCTTTTTAAAAAAGATGTATAAGAAAACAAGATTAATATAAAGTCTAACAAAGTTTGCATCCTTAACCTTGTACTACAGCTGAAAACCTTTTTGAGGTATACAGCTTTTCAGCTAGTTTAAAACGTCCAACAGTTAGTGGAAGTATAAGATATTGTTACAGCTTTGGGTGACAGAGAAGTGTCTCTTAGATTTTAGATAAACTTCTAACTTCAAAGCAGAGTGGATGTTTGCTGAACTCTGGGGGGTCCCTTGAGCAGAAACAATAGTAAAGTTTATCTTAGTATGCCTAAGCATGCCTAAGCATGCAGTATAAGTTCACATTAAGAGACAAGGAGAAGCAGGGAGAAGAGAGAGGAGTCCAGAGGAGTTGGGACTTAAAGCTTGCACCAGGCGAGACCTCCTACTCCCTGATAATACAAACAAAACCTGACTGGAACTAAGTATTTAAACCTTATTAGAGCGTGCCATTCTGTGTTTTTAGGTAATAATAATAATAAAAAAACGGTATTTTATATAGCGCCTTCTCAAAGCGCTTTACAGGATGACAACAACAATAAATAAGAAGAATACACAAGATAAAACACAATTACAATATAAAGAGGAGACCGTGGATGGTGGTACTAAGAAGAGCAGAGGGGTGAAGAATGGAACCAGTTAAGTAAAGGTTTTTCAGAAGAAGAGGGTTTTGAGTCTGGATTTGAAGGAGTTTAGAGGAGGTGACTCTCTGATATCCTTGGGGAGAGAGTTCCAGAGCTTGTACCAAGGTAACCAGACCAAGGTAACTTGGGTTTCTTGGGTAAAAGATACCTCAGTTAGAAAGGTCTTTCCTGATAAGGGTACATTTTATGGATAGAGATATAGGCTCGCATTTGGTGGATGCTGCACATCGGTGGTGGTGGAGGGGAGTCCCCATTGCCTGTAAAGCGCTTTGAGTGGAGTGTCCAGAAAAGCGCTATATAAATGTAAGCAATTATTATTATTATTATTATTTACTCTGTGGCATCCAGGGTGCAGAAAGAGAGATTTAACTGCAGGTTGCTTTGTATTTAGTTAGAAGACAGCACATCTCTTGTGTGGCCTCTGTAGGCATATTAATAGTTTAGTGCTTAGTAGCAGTCTGGTGTTTTCTGGGTGACCAGAATGTTAGGCCTCTGAAACGCCTTGTCTGTGTATACTGTATATAATGTAACTTTGTATGTTTTGTGTTTTGTGTAGTTTATTGTAATAAATATTTGTTTTAACCAAGTGTGCCTGGATTATTACTCCTCTCAACAAAGCTGTGCCAGAGAATAAAGAATTCACATGCCTCTAGTAGGGGTGTACCTCTGGTGTCCTGGCCAAATTTCCCATTGGCCCTTACCAATCATGGCCTTCTAATAATCCCCATATATGAATTGGCTTCATTACTCTCCTCTCTTCCCCACTATGGCTGCCGTCGCATCATCCAGGTGGGGCTGCACGTTGGTGGTGGTGGTGGAGGGGAGTCCCCATTACCTGTAAAGCACTTTGAGTGGAGTGTCCAGAAAAGCGCTATATAAGTGTAAGCAATTCTTTTTCTTTTTCTTTTTCTTTTTCTTATTCTAGTTATACCAGACACTTGGGTATATGGTTAGAAAATCACTTACAAGTCAGGGGTTATGATTAATTATTTCACTGACTAAACCTCTCGATCAATTCCTGATTTTCAGAAGTTTCATAACCCCCCCCCCCCCCCTTGTAACAATTTGTGTTTTGTCATTGTTTTAAAATATCTGTCCAGCCCCATTTATAACAGTATTTTAAGTATTATATGGTCTTGGGTTCATAATTTCTTAATTTTTTTTTGATTTGCCAACATTATTTCTTATTTAGGAGTACTTTGTACATGGTAGAATTGTACTAAATAATCAGAGGTAACACAAACACTTAGAAACATACAGAAGATATCTTAGGATTTGTAAAAGGGGGTGATATAAATGACTTCTGTAACATTATGCTTCTCTGTTTACATTATTATGAAGTTATATCAAAGAATTTTCGCATTTTTAACTTCATGGCACAAGCTGCAGTACTTTTCAAATTTCAGCATGATCTTCCATGTGTGTTCTGTTGAGACTGGATGAAAACTAAAATCTGATTCAGTGTAAATCAGTGTAAAATTTTTAAGAAAGATGAGTACTTCTTTCTTGCTTGGTACTTGGCAGTGAAACACTCTGGGGCAGGAGTGCTCGATGTCATGAGTGGAGGTCGCTATATGATCTGGACGAGAGATGCTAGCAACTGGTGGTAGAACCAGACATTTCCCTGGTAGCATCAGGGTACTGCATTTCTTTGTGAGTCTTTGACAAGGAGAGGATGAGAATTCACACAGGACACTCTGAATGATATGGAATAGTGCAAAGCTGTTATTAAATGCTCTAAGTTGTTTGGTTCACTGTAAACAAGGGAATTAAAGTTCAATTTTCCTTGCACCGGTGTATTCATGTTTTCAAAAACCTCATGTTATAATATATTGATAAGAAGACCTACCCTAGTCGAGCTACAAGGTAAAGAAAACAATAAGAATTGTTCAGCCAGGTAATAATAAAATGTAATAAAATGGGGTACTTTTGTTTTTCTCAAAACATTTATCTCAGTGGTGGTGCACAATATTTGTGTGGGTACAATATTTCCTGTGTGCGGGCTCCCAAATGACTCAGCTTTAAAAGGTGCTAACTCTAGGATCCAGACTTGGCTAATTAGAGGCTTGATCATGTCACTGACTGCGACTAAGATTTCCCAAGCAGTAGCGTGCAGTTGTCTGAGCACCTCTTGGGTATGGATGATAATACGTGATTTCTGGTACACAGTAACTGTTGTTACTTGCCAAGCACCTGCAGGCTTGTAGTGTCATCAGTAAGAAATATGCTGTTCCACCTGAACTTGGGGTGTATTGCAAGAGACATGGATCCATAGGTGTCAGAGGAGCAAGTATACAATGTGTAAAATCAATCAGAATTTCCAATTCCCATTTTTTTGTGTGAGTCTTCAAAGCAGTTTACGTTTAATTGGGTGCAAATAAATTTGGTTGTCCATTGTCAGCATTCCAGGGCTGTTTGGCATGTCTAGGATACCAAAAACAGTTTCTGTGTGAGTTTTTTGGTCTGATATAGAAAGGTTGACTTTCAACCTAAGTGAAAAGAAGCAAAGATGTCTATTAACCAATTAACTGATAGATGTGTCCTCAGCAGGTTTCTTCTTTCAATCTCCCTTGAAAGAAGTGTTGTGCTGAGGTACTTATAATGAGCTCAAAGCTCCCACTTCCATGTTGTACAATATCTTCTCTGTGTTTGAATGTATCAGACATAGGGAGGTATAACACAGAAACTGTCTCTCTGAGCTGCCTTTGCTAACAAGGTTTAAGTTGCTGAAGGGTTTGCTTTAGGATAAACTAGGAGAGAAAATAAGTACAGACATTCAAACGCCTGGTTCTAATTACGTGTTACTCTATAAATACATAGTGAACAAAGGAGAAGGGCTCTCTTGGTGAGATCAGTCTGAAACCTGTCTTTTGATTAGACGCTTAAATAGTCATCATTGAAGTGAGTACTGAAGGTTCGGTGCTCACCAGTGTAAGGAAACAGGTTATTCAAGATCAGTGAAGGGAGGAGAAGCACAGTTCGCACTCCACACAAATACATTTAGCTTACAGAAGTAACCTCTGCCACTGGTTTCATGTTGGATGAACCTTGGTACAGTAGGTTTTGACAAAAAGGGGAAACTGCATAGGCAAAGTAGCCTTTCATATGTTCTTATGACCTGCCACAGGGAGATAAACCACTGTTGCACAGTTCATCACCAGACCTTAAATCCTTGTAAATGCTTTGTTATGGGAATTGGTATTTGGAAAATGTAATCAAACAGTGAGGTTTTGCCAATTTCCTGGGAATTGATGTACTGTATATCCCTCTTATATTTTACCACATACAACTGCCACTAATAATTTCATCGGTTTCTCTGTGTCAGGATAATGTACTATACTTCTTTGCTTTTAAACTCTAAAATCACATACAGTATATCCAGTGGAAACTGCCATGAGTCTCTCATGATTACTCAGCATTAAGTCTGAAGGATGGTCACTGATTGCACACATCATCTCTGCAATGACAAATAAGCAACAGTAACAGGGAATAAAACAGAATCATCTGAAATTTCTTCTTTGCTTTAAGTGTATTACACAAATAACTGAATTATCATAGAAATCATTGATAATGTCTCCATCTTCAAGGATGATGTTGACTATGGTTTTGGGGATCCATACTTCTGTTTCCATGTTAGCTCTGATTTCAGGACCCCAGGGCAATAGGTTTTTCCGTTTTTTCCTGTTTATGCAATATAAGTATAAAAGCTTAATGACGAGATCCCTCAACAAGGGTTGTCTTGACTCTTTATATAATATTCTAGTTTTAATGTGACTTTGGTTAAGCTTGTCATGGAGGACTGACTTTTGCATACATAAAATAAAATGAATACTTTATCATGACAAACATTCCTTAACAAGTAAAGACACTGCAGTACGGATCACAAACTAATGATATACATGATGCATGCTTGAGTGCTTCACAGAAAAAAAAACAGGTCACCTCTATTTATGACTTTTTTGACAGTAATGCAAAGTGGAGTTAAAGTTTAATTTTCACTTCCAAGAGGAATATCTCTGAATATTCACTTAATTCAAATCCCCTTGGAATGTTTGGGGTACATACTGTACTGTGAGAATTCTAACTCTAACCCTAGAGACAGGCAATTGTAAGTTTATTACGGGTTAAACTGTCTTAGTGATACATTTTCATGCATTACTATATGTGAAGTAAGCCTTTGACATGCTCTAGCTGCTTGTGCATTTGAGCTGCTTGGTAAGAGGGGTCCTATAAACTCTGTGTTCAAGAGCTGCTGCCTCTTCTTCAGGCCACACTGGCTTAAAATGGTCAAGAACATCTTTGGTCTCCCATCTCGTTTCTTGGCAAAATGGTTAACAGCTAGAAAACCGTAGTATGGCACGGTTTATTTCTTTAAGTAGAAATAACTCAATGCTGTTACAGTACCTGCCTAGTAGAAACATTATATAAGGAACACTATAAGCTCCAGTTTCCTCCCACAGCCCAAAGACATACTTCTGGGAAAACTGAGGCCCTGTGAGACACTGTGATGGCCCGTCCAGCTGTGTCCAATGCTTGCTGGGACAGTCTCCAACTCTCCCACAACACTGCATTGGATAAAGCAGTTAGAAAATCTACAGATAGATGGAATCACAGATTGTTTAAGCTGTAATGAGAATATTATAATGACTTATAATTCCTGGTGGGAACGGGGTAAAAGTCAGGTTTAAAAATCTGTGTTTATTAGGACCGAAACATTTTTCTCTGTCATCTAAAAGCTTTAATAAAAGTACTTATTTTTTAATGTGACTGCAAACTGACAAAGACACAGCAGCTTAGGTTGGTAATGCTGGTTTTTGAACAATAAAAAGACCCCCACCAGACAGATTTTTTTTTCTAAAATGGATAGTGAATATCAAAGATACAGTTTCTACCTAGCAGGTAATTAAAAGGAATAGTAAATCTGTCAAATATAAAAAGACTGAGATATGAGATATTTGCCCTTATATTTAATTGTGGTTTCTTCCAATGCTCAGAACCTAACATTATGTCCTCGCATAGTCCAAAATGCTCATGTTTTGAATCTGTCCGATGGGGGAATTTGAAAAATGTCTTGCTTCTTCCACTCTGAAGAATGAGTGTGTTGTGGCCAACCACCTCACCTTCACCTCTTAGCTTACAGTTTCTTTACCTTGTGTGGCATCTTCCACACAGATGTCCACCAAACTGTACCTTCCCCGATTCCAAGGGAAGAGGTTCAGTATATGTGACTAGCGATGGTTGGCAACAACATTCTGTCCATGTCCCACTGCCACTCACATCTTATGTCCTCCCTTGTCCAGGTCTAGCTTGGCAAGAGACTCCTGATTGGTGCAGAGAACAGTCTAGACATCCCTAGCTTGATCTGATATCTGCTAACTGCATAGCTCTTTCAACAAAGTGGAGCTACTTAACAGGTGGCCTAAGCAAGCCAAATGTGAGTCCTCATTATTTATTGGCCTGCATTGGCAAAATAGAACAAAATGGTAAATAGGTATGTTATATTCCATATTTATATAGAAAGTATACATCACAGCACACAATATACACAATAAAAATTTTATTGATGGGGTCTAGGATGAAAGAAGAGCAAAGCAGGATGTCGTAGTTGGAGTAGGAGTAGAAAGTTGCTAAAGGCTCATAAGACTTTGTAAGACTTTGTTTGTAAGATGAATCTAACGAGTGAATAAGACTCTTCACTGCTACCTGCCCAAGTTCCCATTACCTAGCATCCTCATCGCAACGTGGTCTTGTTTTCATAGTGTAATGAACACTCCAGGTTCTCATCAGGCTAGAGATGACTTTACAGGCACGCTGACTGTTTTATTGCCCTTTTCATTACAGTGGGGTATGATGATCATGGAGGCAGAGAGAGACAGTGCTGGGTGTAGCGCAGAAATTCATGTTGTTTTTTTATGATTAAAATAAGTATGGGATCAATGATGTTTCTTTTAGTTGATCAATGTTATTTAAATTCATATAAAGCCAATGCATTAGTACTTTAACTAGCATTATAAGGGAGGGTTACTAATGTCTTTTAACTATACATACTATATACTGTAGTACATTAGGTGAATGTATAGGGGTAGTGTTGGTTTTATGTAAATTTGGCTGTTTCCAATGGTTCTCTGCACTGAACCCTCACAAATGTTAGGACTCTACTATACATTATTATTTTTACATGTTAGAATCTTAATCACTTATTATCTGAATTACTGTTCTCGCACTGAAGGGTGCATTTACCAGCATTAACTACTTATGTGATGGGACAGCTAAATAACAAGGTCTTTACTAAATATAAATTTGATAGAATGCTTATTGATTTTTTTTTTCTCCATTACACTAATGGAACTAATTGTGTTTCCTCATTGCAACATGTTATACACTGTCTATAGACTGCAAGGATATCCTGTGCTAGCTACATCCTACCACTGACTTTTATTCATGGGACAAATATACTAAGTGCAACACTATTAGTAACTGTGCCTAACAGGTCAGGAGGCGCTGCTTCCAAATTCAAGCTGAGTGTACATGATCCTGCCTTTTTCTCAGGATAATTACTATCTTACACCTAGTCTTATGCCTTATTTCCTTATCCTGATAGGAGCACGTTATAATACAAATGGATCACATGACTAGATTGTCTATTATTTTCATCAATTTCCCTACGGGATTAATAAAGTATTATCTATCTATTAGTAATACATCTGTTACCAAATTGCAGGTTATTATTTTTTAATGGAGTTACCAAGTAACTTCTAGATTTTTCCAAACAAACTACTGGTGTTCTGTCCCTTTACATACAATGTTAAAATTGAGGAAAAATGGAAAGTTAGTACAGAGTGTGATGTCACCACAGGGTCTAATGACACGGAGCAACTATCATTAAAAATATTAGTAACCTAGGCAGTGGAAAAGTGCTCCCTAACGTTTGGGAAACTGAAAAAATATGTAACAGCTGTTGACCTTTTTCAAATGTTCAGCATACAATTGGGTGTCTCCATTTTAAGCCTTTCAAACCACAGAATTGTAATGTGATAATTTAAATTACAATCAGTAATTTCTTTATTGAATCTTTAAATTCCAAAGTGCAAAAGTTTGTCCACAGCTCTATGTTTGTTGTATTGACATTAAGGAGAAAGGGTGTACAGTAATTTGAACACTGATTTTATTACATCCATCAATCTGTATCATCACAATTATGTTGTTTGCGTTATTTTACTGAAACCAGTGGCTGAGAATGATTAGGATGGTGTTCACTTCTGATACTAGCAATTAATCATGTATCCAGATAATACCTCTTCTGAGAGGATAGAATTTCGTTTGTTGTATCTATTTTTGAACTACAAAGGAATTACTGTGAAACATGACTCCTAATCTTCAACCTATGAGATCATTTTAGTCCTGTAATATTCACCCTGGGATGTCACAGCATTTAATTTATGAATTAACTCTAGAAAGCAATTTCTGGCTTCTTAGTTGGATAATTGTTCTTAAGATGTCAGCTTATTATTTATTTATTACCAAGTAGGGTATCTCTATAACAGTTTACAGTGTGTGCCTCCATAATAATAGCATTAAATATTTAAATCTTTTGAGTTTTGGAAATACATTTCCATTGCTTTATGACAGTCCATTGGTTCCCAGCCCCGGACCTGGAGGAATATTTTGTCTTCTGAGTTTTGTTCCCAACAAGTTCTTAATTGGAGGGTAATTGATTGCAGTTTTCTATTTGTGGCATATTTGTCAGATTTATTAATCTGCTTTCAGCTCTTCAAATGGTCAGATGGGATAAACTCTGTACCAATTTGTTAGTTTCAGAACAGCCCTCATTCAGGCACGTTAACGGAAATGTGACCAATTGGACCACTGCAGAAGAAAAATAAATCACTGTTAGAGTGTCTGATACAGTGCCATTCCAACCTGTGTTTGTTCATTATCTATTGATCCGGTGCTTAGTTAGAAATAACAGCAAGCAAGTTGAAGAGAGACTGCATCAAGTTCTACTGAAGTTGTTGAAAACAATACACTTTAAATAGGGTATTTTGACACAAAGGGCTGGCCAAAATTAAATAAATGTTTAAACATTTAAGTATATCAATTATATCAATTAGCACTGGAGATGTACAGCTCAACTGGAATGAAAACCAGCAGTGTTCCTGAAGGGACCTTAATTGGGAACTACTGTAATAGTTTATGGCAATGGAAAATGCTCAGTCTCAATTCCTATTCCCACTTCACTAAAAATGCCCATTTAAATCTTAATGTACGATTATACTGGGCCAATAGTATCAACCTTTATGCTTTTCTTTGTGGGTATCTTATAGAGCTCTTATAGAGTCTGAAATTCAATTTTGTGTGACTTTTTTAATTATCAGATTCAAATTTGTTAAAAATTGTCATATTGTTATTGTATTCCCATTAAGACCTTTAATTTTTACAATAATTAGGAATTTAGATCAATACAATTACCTCAGGTTTAAATATTGCTTGATTGGAAATTGAATTGTTCAAGTCCACCTTTATGTTTTTTTCAAAAAATGATGACATATTATGGCTTACTATTACAGATGGAAAATTTTTATATTTATAATATTTTAATTAATACATTAATAAACATTTAAAAATGGTTTAGGTTGACTCTGACACCCCTTTGCATAAAGAAGTGTTTCCCTTTTGTGTTTTAATTGCATAACAATATAGTTTTCACTTGTGTCCTCGGGTTCCTGTTTCGTTGTTTATTCTGAAAAAGTCCACTGGGTAGACTTTGGCTGTGCTTCTGAGGATTTGTAATACTTGGATCAAGTTTCCTCATAATCTTATCTGTTAAAATCTAAAAAGGTTAAGTTGTTTAAATGTATTAATGCAAAATATATTCTTTAAGCCCAAGAATATATCTGGTTACTCTTTTCTCTCTAGACTGATTTCAGCTCAGCGATATCTTTTTTTTTTACCTAGGTGACAAGAACTGTGCACAACATTCTAAATGAGGTCTTTCTATTCCATTATAAAAGTTAAACGTACTGTATCATCCCTAGATTTAAATTTTGCACTAATACAGTTTATCCTCTTATCTGTACTGTTTTGTATTAATCAGTTCTCAATCTAAGCACACACATTTCCCCAAATGCCTGCCACATTTAATTTGAGACTTAATCTTTTATGAGGAACTTTATCACAAGCCTTCTGAAAATGTATATACAGCATATCATTTACTGTACTCCATGTTCAACGGTCCATTACTGTTGCTTTTTCAATGAAGTCAAACATGTTAGTTAAGTAAGACCTTCCTTTAAAATATACATGTTGACTGTTCCCTAGGATCGTATTTCCTTACACTGTATGTAATCTTCTGGTTCACTACTAATTATTGTTTCCATAACCTTGCATGTAGAAGACGTCTGATGTATTGCTTTTTGATTGCTTGGTTTAGTTTTCTCTGCCTTTTTATCAATGGGTACTACATTAGAGGTAACCCGGTCTAAGGAAAAATTAAGTTTGCTTTGTGCTTCGATCCAAAGCAAGGATTTTTTTTTACTATTTTTATTGAAATGTCTTGGTTCTTGAAAAGAAACTTTAGACTGTCTCTTTTTTAATGAAGAGGGATCAGGAAAACCATTCTGCTATGTAGCCCACTGACAGATGAGCATGTCATCTTGTCTCAATATCTCTGGAAACAAGAATGATGAGTCTTTGGAGAGCAGAGGGAAATAGAGAAGCCAACTTTAGATCTCTCCGTTCACTCATCTTCTCCTTTTTCTCACTCGACAGATAGGCCACCAGCTCCTGTCAATGTTACTGTCACACACCTGAAAGCAGATTCGGCCACCGTGTCCTGGGACGTTCCTGAGGGAGATGTTATCATCGGATATGCCATTTCTCAGCAGGTAAACCCTGTCATAGTAATTAAAGTCCTTTGTGGCTGAGCTAGAAGACAAGCTAAGTTACGCATTAATGCAATGTTAGGGACATTTTTCTTGTACTTTATCATGAAGGCAACTAGGCGATAAGTACTTAATTAAAAATAGCCTTTTTTCTACATCCCAAGGTGTGTGCATTATCAATTGTTAGAAGATTTTTTATCAATTTAAAATCAAATATCAAATGCACAGCTGTAATTTAAGCAATATTTTGTAATTTCAACATAGAAGAATTGTTTACAGTATTCCAATCTGGACAGTCACCACCAGAGTAAAAATGAAAATAATTTGAAAAAAGTTCTGGAACTGTTAGTTTGTGCTGCATTGTCAGTTGTGGTAGCTTGTAGTATTGAAAAACTAAAAAGAAAAGAAGCAGCATGAATTATTAATGTAAAACAATATTGATGTGACCCAGAGTAACTTCAACAAAAGATATTTTTTGTTTAGTTTTTTTCTACAGATGTTTCTCTTAGAACAGAAGAAAAGATACATTTAGCTGGGCTGTTTGTTTGACACCCCAGTGACTTCCTGCATGAAGAAACATCCCCCTTTCAGTTTTTAATGCATCTTCTCTGAATCAAAAGCCTTTTTACAGTTTCCTTTGTTCATATTCAATACAATTACGTTACTTTAACCATTCTAGCATTCATTTGAGAATAGAAATTATTATTCTTATTTTTTATAAATCTTTTTTGTAGAAGGAGATCTAATATTATGCACATTATTTCAAGTGAGGTATATAGTTTAAGATCCAACTGATTTAAAATCTATAAATGTTAGATTCTATATGTCCAAGTATTTTTGGTTTCCCTACATTGCCTAGAGAGCTGGGATCAAGAACTAGCAGCTCCGGAGTGGTATTCAATTCTTTGTCTGCCCCCTGTGACTCCATGGAAAACACATAACAGCAGTATCATGCCCAGGCAGGTGGGAGCTCACAGGCCTCGAATGCCCTAGAAAGTGGCAGGATTCCCACAAGTGACCAAAATCTTCCTAAGGCTACCAGAACATGCTCGTGCTATTTATCTGTGTCACTGTCATCCAATTAACGGTTGTTTTTCCAACCCAGTTCTCCCTATTTATACCATGTTACACCACTGGATAAGTGCTCTGACATTGAGATACCCCCAGTAGTGCAAATCACTGTACTGACCAGAGAGGCTCTTCCAGCCTGAAACCTGAAACCTGAAAATATCCAACCTAGCTTTGTGCCCGAGAACCCTGAATTCCCATTCAGCACCGGACCAAGAAGTGTCTGCAGTTTCTTCCATCTACCCATCTGCAGTGCAGACCCTATGCCTGGCCCTGCCCAGCCCAAAATGGCTTTCACTTCCCACACAGTACAAAACCTGTTCTTCATTAACCTACAAAAACTCTGTCCCTCCTTGCATTGGAAATCACAGACTCCTTGCATTTTGATTCCTGCCTGTCAGTAACCTGTGGCTGTCAGTTTCAGCCAGCTGCTGTGTAACAAGCGGTATTCAGATGTATAACAGATTGGCTTTTTAAAGAGCTCTTATCCATGACAGAATTTTATAAACTTTAAACTACAGGGATGTAGTTGATCCCTGGCCTACGTCCTCATTCACATTATTGAAGATACAGCATTGACTCAGTTAAGTACAGAAGGACTGTTTTTCACCAAATAGGGATCTGGCAACATACACTTAAGTGACAGAACAGAAAGAATAGACTGTACCACCTGAAATATCTCAGTGGCTGTTATGGAAGATTAAACCTGCAGAAGAGCAAAGAATGAAGATGAGTCATGTTTCTGCAACTTGAAAAGGTGACGGGAGCAGGATGAGCCCATGACGTGATTATCCTGCTTATGTATTCAGATTCCATGTAGGTCATGCCAATCTCCTTCAGTTCTGTGGAAGACAATCATGCTTTACTGTGAGCAACAGATGAAGGAAAAGTCTAGGTGACAAGAGACTTCTGCTGCCTACATTAATGGTTTTTGCATTTGTAAATATGTCTGTCTTGTCGTATGTCTGTTCTTTGTAATTTTTTTGCTACTTTTAAAGTTTAAACTATTAATTTTGTATAATTTTAAAATGTAACACTTACAGACCATACAGGAGTCTAGGTGTGTAGCTGCGTCAGCATGCGTAGGCTGCAAAGGAACAAGTAAAAGGTTTATCCCATAAGCACCCTCGCACCTGAAGAAGGCCCCACCGCCGAAACGTTGTGTTTTCTTTCATCTCTTTTCAGCATGGAATAAACCTATTACTTGTTCCTATACAGGAGTCTATATCAGGAGCAGTAGTGGGACCAAAGCAAATCACTGTGGAAAAATAAGTACCTCAAACAATTAGAAGTTTCTGACCAGTCTTTAATCACATCACTGTCACTGTCACTGTCACATCACTGTCTTTTACACATCAGTTTCTCTTCGGGATCAATAAAGTGTTATCTATCGATCTTAATCTCTTACTGTGAAAATAATCTTTTTTTGGATGTGACAGCTGCACGTGGTCTCTGCTTTTTGTCACACAAATTTAGTAATCTATCATTGTCTACCTTTTGGTTATGATAATATCCAAGAGCATATTTATACGGGCATAACCTTTTCTCATTTTCACCTTGTTCATTTGGTTTAAGACTGGTGAAGTGAAGACTTACACGTCAGCCGCATTACAGAAAGCAAATGGAAACCAAACATAGTGATGTCACCAGGTGTAACATCTTTCTCCCCCCTGCGAGCTCCTCATTGGTTAGTCATTTTTGAATGTTTGACAGGTGACCTCCAGCTAGGGTCTGCCCCACCTTAGTAGCAGACAAGGGTGTGTCAATTACGTTTATGAAATCCCTGACTGTGTTAGCATCAGCACATGATGTATATCAGAAAGCCCATTTCAGACACAGACCTAAGGTGTTTCTTAACTTATTTCTAAGCATCATGATAATCCTTCCTGCTACAACTGTATTAAATGTTACTCCATTATTCTTACTCCAGAGGTTTGTTATTTTGAGCATAGGTTATATCATTAGTTTATTCTAACCATGATTGCTTGAGCAGGAGCACAGGGATTCCTATGGTTTGCTGAGCACCTGTTGGCGTGCCATGACATCAGGGAGCATCGTCCAGTCTATGCTATTTCTTCTGTAAGGCACTATTGAGCTTGCAGCTTGTCAAAGACCGATTGACTCCACAGACAGGCATATTGGAAGAGCATATCCACCTACCTAATTCTCTCCTGAGCAGCTGCAGGATACATTGCAAGTCTTAAAGAAAAACAATTGATGACTCCAAATATCTCAGAGAAAGGCTGCAATGTATAGCCACCTAAAATGTTTTCATATATAATTTTCCCTCCAGACAGATTCAGAGTGCAGTATTGAATAACCTTTAATGACAATTACATTCCATTAATCTGTTCTTCTCAAGCATACAGTATGTACTGTACATTGGACATTATATAATGAATATTTTTATTCTTGCCTTTCATAAATTTAATGCTTTAGCCAAAATCATGCCAGAAAGCAAGAAAGGGGAATCCCATATGAAATTAAATGATGGGGTTGCTTCTTATAAAAATCCTTACACATCTTTAAAGAATGTTTTCAAACTGTCAGAGAAATCAAACAACTGCTTGATGAATCAAAAAGAGAAATAATGAAGAAATCAGACTGAAAGTCTGTGTGTGTTAACATATATAGACTTCAGTAAAGAATAATTTGTGGAGGGGAAAAGGGAAAGAGGAATTCAAGGAATTCAAAGCTGAGGTAGGAGAATTTCTGAGAAAGAGAAATGAAAGCAAAAGGGAATTGTAGGAACTAGTAAAGAAAATCGAACAGTAAGTAAAAAAAGAGGAGCTTTGGAAAGCTTGGAAAAACAATAATAGCAATCTAATACCAGCTGAATTGAATAGTTGATTCTCTAGGATCCATCAAAAATATATGAGGGTCTTGCCTCAAGCAAGTGGAATGATTTTATGTTTTTATGATTCTGACAAAGATAAATAATTTTAAAAGACCTCAAAGTCATCTAGTGTTAAAGAACATTCGTTAACCACAGTTTACTGAGTAATAAGCATGTTCTTAAACAGCGTCTAATAAAAAGCAAAATATTTTTGGGGATCGCTTTATTCTAAATTCCTTACAGGATAAATGAGAAACAGAAATACAATTGCAATTTACTGATTTTAAATCTTAACCACATGACTAAGGTATTAGTTAAGCATTTTGCTCATTTCCAAGGTCCGGATTTCTTAGACACTTCAGATTTCTTTTATATGCTCTGTTGTGATGTGAGTAGGATCATTGTATTTGCCTTATTGTTTCTTATAAGCAAAATTTAAAAAATTAAATCTGGCCCATTTTATTTTTGGCTATTCTACATAGCATTTCAGGAACTTCCTTATGAAAGCCAAGTTCATTATACCTGTTTCATTTACATTTACAGCTGTGTACACTACTCGTTTTCTATGTTTATGTTTTACATTTACATTTTATGACCTCCATCAGGTCTCTGCATGGAAACACTGAAGACAAATATTTCAGATTCTAATCATCCATAATTGCTCTTTTGCAGAGACAGGATGGGCAGATGCAAAGGTTCATCAGGGAAGTTAATACCACAAATCGTGCTTGTGTCCTCTGGGACCTAGATGAAGAAACAGACTACATCATCCAGGTCCAATCCATTGGGCTTTATGGGGAAAGCCAAGCCAGCAAAAGAATTCATTTTCGAACCTTGAAAAAGTCTGATCGCTTCCCATCCAACAGCTCTAACCAAGGTAGGGTGCTGTCCGATAAAATGTGCTGTCACATTTTATAGATGAATTATAGATGGTCAGTTTTGAATCGCAAACATTTCTATGAAAAAATATGTTACACAATAACTACAAACAGAATTTAAATATTGGGTCTGCTACTGGGTTTGTCCTCTGGTGCCACTCTCGACTAAATGTGCTAAATATGCAGCATATACTGTACATACTTGTGTATGCAATAACATAGTTATCTCTGTACCTATGACCTGATGTATTCATCTCACGTATGAGATGTCAAACTTTCAATATAAAACTACTACAATATTATTTGCAATGGAACAATGCTAACACTGAGGCCATGGTACTAGGTTCCTTGCAAGAACTGTGAAAATCTGATTGTCCTCGTATTTCTGTAGATGGTGTTCAAACTTAATTTTGTGTTAAAATTAAATATCAAGGGGTTATTTCTGAGTCTGGTCGAATTTTGCTCTACATGTCGAGGACCAAGGTGTATTTTAGTCAAGTTAGGAACATTTTTACCGTTACCGTTCTGTCAGTTCTCAATGTGGAGATACTAATGCATGATTTTGTTTCATTTTGACTTGAGTATTCTAGTGCCCTTTTTCCTATATTGTCAAATAACACCTAACACTCACCCCAGTATTTTTAAATATGTTCAGTGGTTAGGGCACTGGTAACCTGTTGAATTTCATATACTGTACCATCTTCAAACGATAGCTTTTCACTTAATGCAATGAGAACCAAAGATGAGTTATGCCTTTACTGGCCCTGTATATGTACAAAGTAAATGTGAATTAACTTGTCTGGGGAATTCAATCTGTTAAGTCAAAAGCAGTGCCTGTTTTGTACAGATTCAGGGTCAGGGATGAGTTACAATTTCTCCATTATTATTATAACATGCAGGTATGGCATAGAGCTCCATGAAAGCGTCTAATAATAAATGGAATGGAGTATGATTTCTAAAGACATTCTTGAACTGATAAATCTTTTGAAAATAGACAGAATCATCAACTGATAGTTTCTGAAATTGAATAAGGAAGCAGCCAAAAATGGGCTGAACAGAATGCTGGCAAGCAAGGCTCACAAACCTATCAGTTAAATCTGCCCGTATTATTTTTTTACCTTTGTGTATATATAGTCAGAACACTGCTTTGTGATGTTTTTACAAGAAACATGAATTAGAACAGCAACTAATTGAGTTATTATTACTATTATTGCTATGGAAGTGGCAGTTAAGGTTTCTCAAATTGTAGAAACAAAGGTTAATGAGGGTCAGTATTTGCAGTTCTCGGCAGGGAGTAGGAAGACGGGGAGTTTGCTGAGCTGTAGGGTGTCTGAGACACATTGATCAAAAGGAATCATCTGGTTTACTGTACCTTAGCAATTCATTAAGAATCTTCGTCGGTGAGAAACCCTAGATAAAAACACAGGTAGGCAGAAGCAGGAGAGAGAAGAGAAGGAGAAGGAGGAACAATACAAGAAAGAGATAGAGAGAGGAAGACACATGCCACATATAAGGAACCTGTTTAAATTATCCTTAGAGACCAGATTAAGTAATTGAACCTTGTTTAAGAGAGCTTGGCATTTGTCATTTTAGAAAACTCTAATTTCTAATCCTTCCTGGAGACATTTTTTAGAAATCGGGAGATAGGGTCCCAATAGTGAGAATAGGGAGCTCAGGGCTGTGTTTGGTTTTATCAAGGATGCAGGTTAATCTCTCTAGTGGCGTTATGTTGGATTTTTTTAATACAGAGTAGCAGCAAAAAATCAGTTTTTACTGATTTATAAGGATGTAGACTTCCGAGATAGTTAGTTCGTAAGTAGAATAACTTACAGTATTTAATTTTAATTATTGATCATCCAGCTCTGTATTTTGGTCATCTCTATTTTCTTAACCCCCCTTAATTTAACATTTTATTATATTTTGCATTATTCTTATTCTTATTCTATTTCCATGCACAAGTGTGTAAAGTATGTTAGAATTGTTAGGAAGATTAAATACATTTGTCCAAACTAGAATACATGTACTGTACAGTACTATGATTTGTGTGACACTCTTGGAAGCGTTGACAAGTTTAAATATCTCAGGTCAGGTGCCCAATTAATATCAGTGAAACTAAAGAGTAAATTCTGCTATAAAGCAAGATGTGGCAGCCAAAGACAACACAAGAAAGGAGACTGAAAGGTGGGCAAAAAGGGTCATATTTATATCAGAGAACTGGTGTGTTGTCAGTCAAGGTCGGGTGTGCATGTAAAAAATAATTTTACATATTTTAAACTTATAAATAGTCAAACTAATAAATGCTACTAAAAATTTGTAATTAAAATCCAAATCACTTAATTAAAATATTTCATTTCAAAAAGGTATTTAGAATGTCGGCTTTTCTTGGTCACTGTGATGCGACCCATCCCACAGCCTGCAGTGTGTTGTAAGCCTTCTGAAACAAAGGAAAAAACAAACTAATTTAGTACGGTACTTACCTTTTTGTTTCTATTATGTATTATGCAGTAAGCCAGATAAAAAACACAATGGGAAAAATCGAAGTAAGATAGTTGGGTGTATAATTAATTCTTTGGTATCTGCAGCTACTCATTGGCTTCACATTACTTGTTATTACACATTATTAAGTGTCAAAACCATATTCAGGTTCAGGAACAATTTTAAACCCTTTGGAAACAGCCATCAGATGGCCACTTGCCCGTTTCCGGACTGGAGGGGAGTTGGTCTCCCTATCACTTTGGTAACACCGGTGTTTTCAAAGCATTTATTCAAATAATATTGTTTTTAAAGGGGAACTGCAATGCAATTTTTATATTTTGGGGTTAAAAAGAATTGGCACTGATAAGTGCATTTCAAACCACAATGAAAGTAAAATCTACACAGTAACGTGTAAAAACTCCAATTTAAATCACAAAAGAGACTACATTTCCAGGTACAGTACTGTATGCCATCACCTTTTGCAATTTAGAGCAATTCAACTTCTGGTGCAGTGATGCAGCCCTATTACTGTATATTGTAAACAAAAAGGCTTGTGAATACACCTCTTTTAATCCAATAGAGATATTACTGTCAACTACAAGATGGTTTTGCCAACAAGTACTATTTACTCATTAACTCTGCATTCAGATCATGCTGGATCATTTCTGCAGTGAAGTGTCTTATGCACAACCTGTGCTTATTCACTCCTAAATCAGATTACATCAGCGATTACAGTGACTAGTGAGCAGGAAAGGCAGGTTTAAATCACAATTCTTGCGAACTCTCACTGTCACCTATGGCGAGACCAGCAGCTTTTGCAACAATATGGCGACCATACAGTACTTTCACAAAGTTCAGAATTTTGTGCTTAATTCGAAATTTGTAAAATTTTACAATTCTGTCAATTAATTTGTTTTGTTGCCGAGATTTTAGAACCGGTTTGAAAAATTGAGTATGCAGTTTCTTTTTTAATAAAGATATATTAGAAATACTTTTATGGGGGACTGATATACTGTATGTTTTGTGCTTTGTGCTTTTGGTGTAATATGTATTTATTAGGTGGAAATACATGCAAAAAAACAAGGTACCTTTATGTTTCTTATGGGAGGTTACAAGCGGGGAGCCTCAGGAATAAAAGGCAGAGGTTGAGCCCTGCTGGAGTAGGTCTCTTGTGGGATCTAGGGAGGAGGGTTCTCAAGCCCTTCTGTTATGGGTTATTCTTTGGAGAAAGGCAGCTTGTTTTCCTGTTGTAAGTATGTTGTACTGTACCTGTTGTATCCACCTAATTGCCTATAACAATTAACAATACAGATGTTGTCAAACAAGCAAGAAAGGAGGTTTTTTAAACCACTTTTGAAAAGTGTTAAAATAACGTAGTTTTGTCTGCTTTAAAGAAGCTGAGTTTATGAAGAAAACCAGTCTCTCTGCCTTTTTTAAAAATGGAGTCCCAGCATTTGTCCCTTTTGTCCATTGACAAAAAACAACAACAAGGGGCCATGAGAACAGCTTACTGGGTCAATTTACATGATGAAGACACCTCTCATGCATTTTAATGGCTTTCTGCCAACTACTGGCAAAGTTGTGAGCAGGGTTAGGGAAATGAATGCAAATGCTTTCTCCTCCAACTGCTGGGTGATTCTTCAATTGCAGTATATTTTGTGAAATGAAAAGTAAAAAAAATAGTTGTCGATGCTTTTTAAAAAATATTTTTGTTTTATAACAACAAGGTTTCAAATATATAGGAAATCACTCAGTGCAGCTTAATGGGAAAACCAAGGTGTGATATTTGCTACTATCATGAATGAAAACAGTATTTGTTGATAACTCTGTTACAGATACTGTATACTGTACAACACAGCAAATCCGCTTGGGTCACTAAGAACAATTCATGTACTGTATATGTACTGTATATATAATCATCAATAATTATATATAATCATAACTACATTGAAACATTTTGATTTTAGGTTTGTTTTTATCTACACAAAAAGTCCATTGTGATACTACTTTTTTCCAATTAAGGTCACATTCAAAATGAAAAAAAAATCTTATTTTGAGCAAATTGGGTACTATTCCTTTTGATTGTGCAATAACACAACATAGATATCATTAAAATCACATTTAAGACAAACAAATGTATAAGTAGTTCAGGCAGGTAGCTGCATCACCATGCATAGGCTGCAAAGGAACAAGTAATACTGTAGGTTTATTCCATGCATCCAAACACAACGTTTCAGTTGTGGAGCCTTCTTCGGGTGTGAGAAAGACTTGTTTTCGTGTGATCTTCTCTATTCTCATGCAAGTTTCGACTTCACCCCTCTCTTCACCTCTCTCCACTTCGCACCACCTGAGTGGCCTCTCTGCCTCTCCCCTGCTCCTCCACTCTCCCAGCTTTTGTTCTCCTGTGCTATTTAATCTTTGCTGTCTGCCCTGTCTCTCTCACACCTGAAGAAGGCTCCACAGCCGTAACGTTGTGTTTTTTCTCTTCTCTTTTCAGCATGGAATAAACCTATTACTTGTTCCTTTAAATATATACGTTACACAGATGATATGAGGGTAACACAGCTGACAGGAGAGTAACATTTGACAACTGTAATTTTTTCAAATTAATTTATATAATTGAATTATAAAATGCGCAAAAAAATAGGACAACTAAATTTTTATATTGAGGGGATATGTAATCAAGAAGTTAATCAGAGAAGGAACAGATAATTCTATAATTACATATGGCTCTGGATAAAGTAAAGTAGAAGAAGGTTGATTGGAAAAGCTTAAGCAATAAGTGCTTACAAAAACTACACATCCCAGCAATCCGTGGTTCTGTTTCCTTGGGTCCTGCAGGTCCCAACCAGTCTTGGTGATTTATAAGTACTTACATAACTTATGTTTGTTCAGTCATACAGTGTGGTTTATTGTTTTTAATTGGAAAATTGGGAGTGTCCATAGGAAATGTTGTTAAAACTAAAAATCACCACAGCAAGTGACAGAGTTATAGAATTTGATACAGAAAATGTTGATGAAGAAGGTGGAATACTGTTTTGTACCTTATTTTTATTTTCAACTACAACTACCTATTGTACTGTATATAATAGCTAGCTATACCTATACCTAATATAACCTATTTACCTACCTATTACCTATATAATACCTACTGTATACCTAGGTATTGTATATAAATATATCCTAATTATATTCATAAATAAATATTGTTAATCATGTTTATAAAATATATCAGAATTTTTATTTTCAGCGACCAAAATGTCCCTTTCATTACATGATTCCATATTAAGTGGATTTTTTTTAAAAGGTTTTGAATACATGGATGTTATTGTACTGTTCTTCGTAGTATCATACATAGTGGTCTAATGGATGTGCTTTCAACCTATGGAACCAGTTGCCATTTATGGCATGTAATCGCATTTGTTGCATGCAAGTGTTTTTTTAGAAAAAAAAAACTGTACAACCATGTTACAATTTAAAATGGTGACTAGGCTATTTATTTTATATTTTATATAACATTTTGAAATATTATATTTTAAAAAATATTATTATTAAACTGGGAAAAACTAAATGATGCTACTATTTTAGTAACATCTAACACAGCACAAGTGCCACCTATCAAATCTCTTTGAGCAGTGAAGAGCTGAAATAGGCATGCTGAACAGAACTGTAGTATACGGAAGTGCTCTTTCCTCTAACGCAAATTTTGACGTGCATTCTACTTGGCTGTATCAGCAAAAGCATGGTCAAAGGATACTACAGGACTATATGGACAAATGAGTTACTGGAATATGTGCATAAGTACATTTTATCAACCAAATGCATGGGGTTTATCATTTCTTAAAAGCCATGTGAAAAGCCATGTTTGTTCAATTAAGTTTAGCTTTCATGTATATCATGTAGAATACCAGATTTAATGCAGGAATTATGTAATTTCTGGATGTAATTTTGTAATCAGGTGCATAATGCATAATTTATAAGAATTTAAATTCCCATACCTGCATTTTGTAGATTGCTATAGTTAATTTTCCATTAGTTCACAGCCATGCTCCGGTGGCTTTTGTGTGAATTATTGAGGAGATCTTTGCACTACACTCTTGGCATAAAAGCAGATTCTGACAGAATAAGTTTTTATCTGGGTTTTAACTCATGAACGGGCAGCAGGTCTCTACTGTTGCTTCCTGACAGCTCTTTTAGGGATACTTAAGGGTCTGTTGTGAATATTGAATATTGATTGGGCTGGCATGTAGTACGTGTTTAGTTCAAATGCATTTTTTCCATGGTTTGAACAGCAGGATAAAACTAAATCTTGTTTCCCAGAAATGCAGTCAGCTATAGAGTCTTTGATAAATGAGTCGGGTTTAAAATCCATTAAAATTAGATGTCCGGACCATTTTGAAAGCAAAGTGAAAAATACGTGTTTCTACATGTCACCTTAGAGACCAAAGCTCAGAACATCTTTTCATAAGTCGACTTCCAAGACACACGGACTGCTGCTTAACTAAGCTTAAAAAATCATTAGATGCATTAAACATAGGAAAAGAAACAGTGTCGCAGAATGAGAAGGCAAACTAATGGATGACAAAAATTGTTATGTATTCCTTTGTACAATACAGTGCATTTTTAAATCACACAAAATTATTAACAAAAAGTATACAAGAAATATACCGTGGGCTAACAAAAATATCACAAGAAGGCCATTATTATGTTGAGTTGCTACTTCATCAAGGGAAGCTATAAAGGATTTCTTAAAGTATATTACTTTCTAGTATTGTGAAGTACTGTACTTGTACGGTAGTTCGCTGATACCATCCTCATTTCTTAATGAGTTCAAGTCTTACTATTCATCAGATGTATGTAACAGTAGCTCCATAAGTAGGCTGAATAAAACAGTTCTGCACAATATTGCTATTTCACAACAGAATCATGTACAGTATCTGTCACTGAGCTTTCAGTCTGGTCTGGGCATTTTATTTGAAACCAGGCTCATTTATCAAAGACTGAGAAATCTAAAACTTGGTGCATCGGCTATGAAAAGTTATATTTCAGTTATTACAAGCCCTCACCCAAACACGCACATGTTTCTTAAAAATACTTTTTAAAGTTTTATAAGACCAAACCTAGAGTATACTGTAAATCCTTCATCTATAAATTCCTCGTTAGGCAAGAATTGGGTGGTGCACTAAGATCAGCAATGCTGGTACTAGTTCATACAGGTGGCAGAAGTGGAGCAATTTGAGAAGAATGCACTGGTCAAGGGAACTACAGCAGCAGCTGTAGCAGCCACCTTGTAGTTAAGGGTCCAGAGCATTAGCCACTAATCTACTGTATATTGTCCCCTGAAAACTATTATTGACTTCAGAGAGAAGTTAAGCAGGTAACAACAATCCATTTTTCCAAAGGAACGCTTTTGGTAGCTTTCTTGATGCGCAGTTTCCGTGTTTTTAAACTTGTTTTTACTAATTAACTAGTTTAAACCACAAACATACATGTTTTGGTACTCTGTGCAAGGAATATACTGTATGTCCTGGAACAGTAACCCCTGCCGGTTTTCAGATGTTTTCCAAAGACAAACTGGTTCACAACACATCATGATAACATTAACACATCATAATAACACTATTACCTAAGACAACCGGATTCAAAGTTAGTTTCAGTTGATTGCTCAATAAATTAATGTTTCAGATGGATTTCAGTTTTGTACTACTGTATGTTCAGCTTCATTGATAGGTTAAAATTCAAATTAGAGTTAGGGTTACACTTCCACTGAAATGCAGGCTCCCGATAATGGTATACCTGCAGTTTGAATGGCAATAAAATAGTGTATTATTAGTAGTTCAGGTGGGTAGCTGTGCCAGCA